>NC_064643.1:21886590-22189621 GCF_023864345.2 Schistocerca serialis cubense
CTGTATCCCTCTGACCTTCTAATAGACGATGAAACATAGAAATTACATCGGAATTATATAGAAAAGGCACAATGCCGACTTAAGTACAAGAAAACTGACCCTTCTTACTGTCTATGTTTTGAACCATTCCTGTGACACTAGTTTTGGATTCCGATGCTCCACTTCAGGTTTACTGTATCCCTCTGACCTTCTTATTGACGTTGAAACACAAAGACTGCATCGGAATTAAATACAAAAGGCACAATGCCGACTTAAGTACAAGAAAACTGACTCTTCTTATTGTCTAAGTTTTGAACCATTCCTGTGAAACTAGTTACAGATTCCGATGCTTCACTTCAGCTTTACTGTATCCCTCTTACCTTCTTATTGACGATGAAACACAGAAATTGCATCGGAATTAAATACAAAAGGCACAACGCCGACTTAAGTACAAGAGAACTGTTCCTTCTTACTGTCTATGTTTTGAACCATTCCTGTGACACCAGTATTAGATTCCGATGCTTCACTATATGTTTACTGTATCCCTTGGACCTTCATATTGACGATGAAACACAGAATTTGCATCGGAATTAAATACAAAAGGCACAAAGCCGACTTAAGTACAAGAAAACTGACTCTTCTTACTGCCTATGTTTTGACCCATTCCTGTGACACTAGTTATAGATTCCGATGATTCACTTCAGGTTTACTGTATCCCTCGGACCTTCTTATAGACGATGAAACACAGAAATTTCATCGGAATTAAATACAAAAGGCACAATTCCGACTTAAGTACAAGAAAACTGACTCTTCTTACTGTCTATGTTTTGAACCATTCCTTCGACACTAGTTATAGATTCCGATGCTTCACTTCAGCTTTACTGTATCCCTCTTACCTACTGATTGACGATGAAACACACAAATTGCATCGGAATTAAATACAAAAGGCACAACGCCGACTTAAGTACAAGAGAACTGACCCTTCTTACTGTCTATGTTTTGAACCATTCCTGTGACACTAGTTTTAGATTCCGATGCTTCACTTCAGGTTTAATGTATCCCTCTGACCTTTTTATTGACGATGAAACACAGAAATTGCATCGGAATTAAATACAAAAGCCAAAATGCCGACTTAAGTACAAGAAAACTGACTCTTCCTACTGACTATGTTTGAACCAGTCCTGTGACACTAGTTATAGATTCCGATGCTTCACTTCAGGTTTACTGTGTGCGTCAGACCTTCTTATTGACGATGAATCACAGAAATTGCATCGGAATTAAATACTAAAGGCACAACGCCGACTTAAGTACAAGAAAACTGACTCTTCTTACTGTCTATGTTTTGAACCATTCCTGCGACACTAGTTATATATTCCAATGCTTCACTTCATGTTTACTGTATCCCTCTGACCCTCTAATTCACGATGAAACACAGAAATTGCATCGGAATTTAATACAAAAGGCACAATGCCGACTTAAGTACGAGAAAACTGACTCTTCTTACTGTCTATGTTTTCAACCATTCCTGCGACACTAGATATAGATTCCGATGCTTCACTTTAGGTTTACTGTATCCCTCCGACCTTCTTATTGACGATGATACAAAGAAATTGCTTCGGAATTAAATACAAAAGGCACAATGCCGATTTAAGTACAAGAAAACTGACCCTTCTTACTGTCTATGTTTTGAACCATTCCTGTGACACTAGATATAGTTTCCGATGCTTCACTTTAGGTTTACTGTATCCCTCTGACCGTCTTATTGACGATGAAACCCTGAAATTGCATCGGAATTAAATACAAATAGCACAATGCAGACTTCAGTACAAGAAAACTGACTCCGCTCACTGTCTATGTTTTGAACAATTCCTGTGATACTAGTTATATAATCCGATGCTTCACTTCAGGTTTACTGTATCCCTCTGACCTTGTTATTGATGATGAAACACAGAAATTACATCGGAATTAAATACAAAAGGCACAATGCCGACTTAAGTACAAGAAAACTGACTCTTCTTACTGTCTATGTTTGAACTATTCCTGTGCCACTAGTTATAGATTCCGATGCTTCCCTTCAGGTTTACAGTATCCCTCAGACCTTCGTATTGACGATGAAACACAGAAATTGCATCGGAATTAAATACAAAAGGCACAACGCCAACTTATGTACAAGAAAACTGACTCTTCTTACTGTTTATGTTTTGAACCATTCCTGCGACACTAGTTATATATTCCAATGCTTCACTTCATGTTTACTGTATCCCTCTGACCCTCTTATTCACGATGAAACACAGAAATTGCATCGGAATTAAATACAAAAGGCACAATGCCGACTTAAGTACGAGAAAACTGACTCTTCTTACTGACTATGTTTTCAAACATTCCTGTGACACTAGATATAGATTTCGATGCTTCACTTTAGGTTTACTGTATCCCTCTGACCTTCTTATTGACGATGAAACACAGAAAATGCATCGGAATTAAATAAAAACGCACAATGCAGACTTCAGTACAAGAAAACTGACTCCTCTTACTGTCTATGTTTTGAACCATTCCTGTGACACTAGTTACAGATTCCGATGCTTCACTTCAGGTTTACTGTATCCCTCTGACTTTCTTATTGACGATGAACGCAGAAATTGCATCGGAATTAAATACAAAAGGCACAATGCCGACATAAGTACAAGAAAACTGACTCTTCTTACTGTCTAAGTTTTGAACCATTCCTGTGACACTAGTTATAGATTCCGATGCTTCACTTCAGGTTTACTGTATCCCTCTGACCTTGTTATTGACGATGAAACACAGAAATTGCATCGGAATTAAATACAAAAGGCACAATGCCGACTTAAGTACAAGAAAACTGACTCTTCTTACTGTCTATGTTTGAACCATTCCTGTGACACTAGTTATAGATTCCGATGCTTCCCTTCAGGTTTACTGTATCCCTCTGACCTTCTTATTGACGATGAACACAGAAATTGCATCGGAATTAAATACAAAAGGCACAATGCCGACTTAAGTACAAGAAAACTGACTCTTGTTGCTGTCTATGTTTTCAACCATTCATGTGACACTAGTTATGGATTCCGATGCTTTACTCCAGGTCTACTGTATCCCTCTAACCTCCTTATTGACGATGATACAAAGAAATTGCTTCGGAATTAAATACAAAAGGCACAATGCCGATTTAAGTACAAGAAAACTGACTCTTCGTACTGTCTATGTTTTGAACCATTCCTGTGACACTAGATATAGTTTCCGATGCTTCACGTTAGGTTTACTGTATCCCTCTGACCTTCTTATTGACGATGAATCCCTGAAATTGCATCGGAATTAAATACAAAAAGCACAATACCGACTTAAGTACAAGAAAACTGACTCTTCTTACTGTCTATGATTTGAACCATTCCTCTGACACTAGTTACAGATTCTGCTGCTTCACTTCAGTTTTACTGTATCCCTCTGACCTTCTTATTGACGATGAAACACAGAAATTGCATCGGAATTAAATACAAAAGGCACAATGCCGACTTAAGTACAAGAAAACTGACTCTTCTTACTGTCTATGATTGAACCATTCCTGTGACACTAGTTATAGATTCCGATGCTTCATATCAGGTTTGCTGTATCCCTCTGACCTTCTTATTGACGATGAAACACAGAAATTGCATCGGAATTAAATACAAAATGCACAATGCCGACTTAAGTACAAGAAAACTGACTCTTCTTACTGTCTATGTTTTGAACCATTCCTGTGACACTAGTTATAGATTCCGATGCTTCACTTCAGGTTTACTGTATCCCTCCGACCTTCTTATTGACGATGATACAAAGAAATTGCTTCGGAATTAAATACAAAAGGCACAATGCCGATTTAAGTACAAGAAAACTGACTCTTCTTACCGTCTATGTTTTGAACCATTCCTGTGACACTAGATATAGTTTCCGATGCTTCACTTTAGGTTTACTGTATCCCTCTGACCGTCTTATTGACGATGAAACCCTGAAATTGCATCGGAATTAAATACAAATAGCACAATGCAGACTTCAGTACAAGAAAACTGACTCCGCTCACTGTCTATGTTTTGAACAATTCCTGTGATACTAGTTATATAATCCGATGCTTCACTTCAGGTTTACTGTATCCCTCTGACCTTGTTATTGATGATGAAACACAGAAATTACATCGGAATTAAATACAAAAGGCACAATGCCGACTTAAGTACAAGAAAACTGACTCTTCTTACTGTCTATGTTTGAACTACTCCTGTGCCACTAGTTATAGATTCCGATGCTTCCCTTCAGGTTTACTGTATCCCTCAGACCTTCTTATTGACGATGAAACACAGAAATTGCATCGGAATTAAATACAAAAGGCACAACGCCAACTTATGTACAAGAAAACTGACTCTTCTTACTGTTTATGTTTTGAACCATTCCTGCGACACTAGTTATATATTCCAATGCTTCACTTCATGTTTACTGTATCCCTCTGACCCTCTTATTCACGATGAAACACAGAAATTGCATCGGAATTTAATACAAAAGGCACAATGCTGACTTAAGTACGAGAGAACTGACTCTTCTTACTGACTATGTTTTCAAACATTCCTGTGACACTAGATATAGACTTCGATGCTTCACTTTAGGTTTACTGTATCCCTCTGACCTTCTTATTGACGATGAAACACAGAAAATGCATCGGAATTAAATAAAAACGCACAATGCAGACTTCAGTACAAGAAAACTGACTCCTCTTACTGTCTATGTTTTGAACCATTCCTGTGACACTAGTTATAGATTCCGATGCTTCACTTCAGGTTTACTGTATCCCTCTGACTTTCTTATTGACGATGAACACAGAAATTGCATCGGAATTAAATACAAAAGGCACAATGCCGACATAAGTACAAGTAAAAATGACTCTTCTTACTGTCTAAGTTTTGAACCATTCCTGTGACACTAGTTATAGATTCCGATGCTTCACTTCAGGTTTACTGTATCCCTCTGACCTTGTTATTGACGATGAAACGTAGAAATTGCATCGGAATTAAATACAAAAGGCACAATGCCGACTTAAGTACAAGAAAACTGACTCTTCTTACTGTCTATGTTTGAACCATTCCTGTGACACTAGTTATAGATTCCGATGCTTCCCTTCAGGTTTACTGTATCCCTCTGACCTTCTTATTGACGATGAACACAGAAATTGCATCGGAATTAAATACAAAAGGCACAATGGAGACTTAAGTACAAGAAAACTGACTCTTGTTGCTGTCTATGTTTTCAACCATTCATGTGACACTAGTTATGGATTCCGATGCTTTACTCCAGGTTTACTGTATCCCTCTAACCTCCTTATTGACGATGATACAAAGAAATTGCTTCGGAATTAAATACAAAAGGCACAATGCCGATTTAAGTACAAGAAAACTGACTCTTCGTACTGTCTATGTTTTGAACCATTCCTGTGACACTAGATATAGTTTCCGATGCTTCACGTTAGGTTTACTGTATCCCTCTGACCTTCTTATTGACGATGAATCCCTGAAATTGCATCGGAATTAAATACAAAAAGCACAATACCGACTTAAGTACAAGAAAACTGACTCTTCTTACTGTCTATGATTTGAACCATTCCTGTGACACTAGTTATAGATTCTGCTGCTTCACTTCAGTTTTACTGTATCCCTCTGACCTTCTTATTGACGATGAAACACAGAAATTGCATCGGAATTAAATACAAAAGGCACAATGCCGACTTAAGTACAAGAAAACTGACTCTTCTTACTGTCTATCATTGAACCATTCCTGTGACACTAGTTATAGATTCCGATGCTTCATATCAGGTTTGCTGTATCCCTCTGACCTTCTGATTGACGATGAAACACAGAAATTGCATCGGAATTAAATACAAAATGCACAATGCCGACTTAAGTACAAGAAAACTGACTCTTCTTACTGTCTATGTTTTGAACCATTCCTGTGACACTAGTTATAGATTCCGATGCTTCACTTCAGGTTTACTGTATCCCTCTGACATTCTTATTGACGATGAAACACAGAAATTGCTTCGGAATTAAATACAAAAGGGACAATGCCGACTTAAGTACAAGAAAATTGACTCTTCTTACTGTCTATGTCTTGAACCAGTCCTGTGACACTAGTTATAGATTCCGAAGCTTCACTTCAGGTTTACTGTATCCCTCTGACCTTCTTATTGACGATGAAACACAGAAATTGCATCGGAATTAAATACAAAAGGCACAAATCCGACTTAAGTACAAGAAAACTGACTCTTCTTACTGTCTATGATTTGAACCATTCCTGTGACGCTAGTTATAGATTCTGCTGCTTCACTTCAGGTTTACTGTATCCCTCTGACCTTGCTATTGACGATGAAACATAGAAATTGCATCGGAATGAAATACAAAAAGCACAATGCCGACTTAAGTACAAGAAAACTGACTCTTCTTACTGTCTATGATTTGAACCATTCCTGTGACACTAGTTATAGATTCCGATGCTCCACTTCAGGTTTACTGTATCCATCAGACCTTCTTATTGACGATGAAACTCAGAAATTGCATCGGAATTAAATGAAAAATGCACAATGCCGACTTATGTACAAGAAAACTGAGTCATCTTACTGTCTATGTTTGCACCATTCATGTGACACTAGTTATAGATTCCGATGCGTCACTTCAGGTTTACTGTATCCCTCTGACCGTCTTATTGACGATGAAACACAGAAATTGCATCGGAATTATATACAAAAGGCACAATGCCGACTTAAGTACAAGAAAAATGACTCTTCTTACTGTCTATGATTGATCAATTCCTGTGACACTAGTTATAGATTCCGATGCTTCACTTCAGGTTTACTGTATCCCTCTGACCTTCTTATTGACGATGAAACACAGAAATTTCATGGGAATTAAATACAAAAGGCGCAATGCCGACTTAATTACATGATAACTGACTCCACTTACTGTCTATGTTTTGAACCATTCCTATGACACTAGTTATAGATTCCGACGCTTCACTTCAGCTTTACTGTATCCCTCTGACCATCTTATTGACGATGAAACACTTAAATTGCATCGGAATTAAATACAAAAGCCACAACGCCGACTCAAGTACAAGAAAACTGACCCTTCTTACTGTCTATGTTTTGAACCATTCCTGTGACACTAGTTATAGATTCCAATGCTTCACTTCAGGTAAACCGTATCCCTCTGACCTTCTTATTGACGATGAAACACAGAAATTGCATCGGAATTAAATACAAAAGGCACAATGCCGACTTAAGGACAAGATAACTGACTCTTCTTTCTGTCAATGTTTGAAACACTCATGTGACACTAGTTATAGATTCCGATGCTTCACTTCAGGTTTACTGTATCCCTCTGACCTTCTTATTGACGATGAAACACAGAAATTGCATCGGAATTAATTACAAAAGGCACAATGCCGACTTAAGTACAAGAAAACTGACTCTTCTTACTGTCTATGATTTGAACCATTCCTGTGACACTAGTTATAGATTCCGATGCTTCACTTCAGGTTCACTGATTCCGTCTGACGTTGGTATTGACGATGAAACACAGAAATTGCATTGGAATTAAATACAAAAGGCACAACGCCGACTTAAGTACAAGAAAACTGACTCTTCTTACTGTCTATATTTTGAACCATTCCTGTGACATTAGTTAAAGATTCCAATGCTTCACTTCAGGTATACTGTATCCCTCTGACCTTCTTATTGACGATGAAACATAGAAATTGCATCGCAATGAAATAGAAAAGGAACAATGCCGACTTAGGTACAAGAAAACTGACTCTTCTTACTTCCTTTGTTATGAACCATTGCTGTGACACTAGTTATAGATTCTGATGCTTCTCTTCAGGTTTACTGTATCCCTCTGACCTTCTTATTGACGATGAAACACAGAAATTGCATCGGAATTAAATACAAAAGGCACAATTCCGAGTTAAGTACAAGAAATCTGACTCTTCTTACTGTCTATGTTTTGAACCATTCCTGTGGCACTAGATATAGATTCCGATGCTTCACTTCAGGTTTTCTATATCCCTCCGATCTTCTTATTGACGATGAAACGCAGAAATCGCTTTGGAATTAAATACAAAAAGCACAATGCCGACATAAGTACAAGAAAACTAACTCTTCTTACTGTCTATGTTTTGAACCATTCCTGTGACACTAGTTATAGATTCCGATGATTCACTTCAGGTTTACTGTATCCCTCGGACCTTCTTATTGACGATGAAACACAGAAATTGCATCGGAATTAAATAGAAAAGTCACAATACCGACTTAAGTACAAGAAAACTGACTCTTCTTACTGTCAATGCTTTGAACCATTCCTGTGACACTAGTTATAGATTTCGATGTTTCACTTCTGGTTTACTGTATCCCTCTGACCTTCTTATTGACGATGAAACACAGAACTTTCATCGGAATTAAATACAAAAGGCACAATTCCGACTTAAGTACAAGAAAACTGACTCTTCTTACTGTCTATGTTTTGAACCATATCTTCGACACTAGTTATGGATTCCGATGCTTCACCTCAGGTTTACTGTATCCCTCTGACCTTCTAATTGACGATGAAACACAGAAATTACATCGGAATTATATAGAAAAGGCACAATGCCGACTTAAGTACAAGAAAACAGACTCTTCTTGCTGTCTATGCTTTGACCCATTCCTGTGACACTAGTTATAGATTCCGATGCGTCACCTCAGGTTTACTGTATCCCTCTGACCTTCTTATTGACGATAAAACACAGAAATTACAACTTAATTAAATACAAAAGGCACAATGCCGACTTAAGTACAAGAAAACTGACTCTTCTTACTGTCTATGTTTTGAACCATTCCTGTGACACTAGTTATAGATTCCGATTCTTGACTTCAGGTTTACTGTATCCCTCTGACCTTCTTATTGACGATGAAACACAGATATTGCATCGGTATCAATTACAAAAGGCACAATGCCGACTTACATTCAAGAAAACTGACTCCTCTTACTGTCTATGTTTTGAACCATTGCTGTGACACTAGTTATTGATTCCGATGCTTCACTTCAGGTTTACTGTATCCCTCTGACCTTCTTGTTGACGATGAAACACAGAAATTGCACAGGAATTTAATACAAGAGGCTCAATGCCGACTTAAGTACTAGAAAACTGACTATTCCTCCTGTCCATGTTTTGAACCATTCCTGTGACACTAGTTATAGATTCCGATGCTTCACTTCAGGTTTACCGTATCCCTCTAACCTTCATATTGACGATGAAATACTGAAATTGCATCGGAGTTAAATACATAGGCACAACGCCGACTTAAGTACAGGAAAACTGTCTCTTCTTTTAGTCTATGTTTGAATTATTCCTGTGACACTAGTTATAGATTCCGATGCTTCACTTCAGATTTACTTTATCCTTCTGACCTTCATATTGACAATGAAACACAGATATTGCATCGGAATTAAATTCAAATGACACAATGACGACTTAAGTACAAGAAAACTGTCTCTTCTTACTGTCTATGTTTTGAACCATTCCTGTGACACTAGTTATGGATTCCGATGCTTCACTTCAGGTTTACAGTATCCCTCTGACCTTCTTATTGACGATGAAACACAGAAATTGCATCGGAGTTAAATACAAAAGGCACAATGCCGACTTAAGTACAAGAATACTGACGCTTTTTACAGTCTGTGTTTTGAACCATTCCAGTGACACTAGTTATAGATTCCGATGCTTCACTTCAGGTTTACTGTATCCCTCTGACCTTCTTATTGACGATGAAACCAAGATATTGCATCGGAATTAAATACAAATGGCACAATGACGACTTAAGTACAAGAAAACTGACTCTTCTTACTGTCTATGTTTTGAAACATTCCTGTGACACTAGTTATAGATTACAATGCTTCACTTCAGGTTCACTGTATTCCTCTGATCTTCTTATTTGCGATGAAACACAGAAATTGCATCGGAATTAAATACAAAAGGCACAATGCCGACTTAAGTACAAGATAACTGACTCTTCTTACTGTCTTTATTTTGAACCATTCCTGCGACACTAGTTATAAATTACGATGCTTCACTTCAGCATTACTGTATCCCTCTGACCTTCATAATGACGATGAAACACAGAAATTGCATCGGAAATAAATACAAAAGGCACAATGCCGACTTAAGTACAAGATAACTGACTCTTCTTACTGTCTATGTTTGAACCAGTCATGTGACACTAGTTATAGATTCCGATGCTTCACTTCAGGTTTATTGTATCCCTCTGACCTTCTTATTGACGATGAAACACAGAAATTGCATCGGAATTAAGTACAAAAATCACAATGCCGACTTAAGTACAAGAAAACTGACTCTTCTTGCTGTCTATGTTTTGAACAATTCCTGTGACACTAGTTATAGATTCCGGTGCTTCACTCATGTTTACTGTATCCCTCTGACCTCCTTATTGACGATGAATTACAGAAATTGCATTGGAATTAATTACAAACGGCACAATGCCGACTTAAGTACAAGAAAACTGACAGTTCTTACTGTCTATGTTTTGAACCTTTCCTTCGACACTAGTTATAGATTCCGATGCTTCACCTCAGGTTTACTGTATCCCTCTGACCTTCCAATTGACGATGAAACACAGAAATTACATCGGAATTATATAGAAAAGGCACAATGCCGATTTAAGTACAAGAAAACTGACCCTTCTTACTGTCTATGTTTTGAACCATTCCTGTGACACTAGTTTTAGATTCCGATGCTCCACTTCAGGTTTACTGTATCCCTCTGACCTTCTTATTGACGTTGAAACACAAAAACTGCATCGGAATTAAATACAAAAGGCACAATGCCGACTTAAGTACAAGAAAACTGACTCTTCTTATTGTCTAAGTTTTGAACCATTCCTGTGACACTAGTTACAGATTCCGATGCTTCACTTCAGCTTTACTGTATCCCTCTTACCTTCTTATTGACGATGAAACACAGAAATTGCATCGGAATTAAATACAAAAGGCACAACGCCGACTTAAGTACAAGAGAACTGACCTTTCTTACTGTCTATGTTTTGAACCATTCCTGTGACACCAGTTTTAGATTCCGATGCTTCACTATATGTTTACTGTATCCCTTGGACCTTCTTATTGACGATGAAACACAGAATTTGCATCGGAATTAAATACAAAAGGCACAATGCCGACTTAAGTACAAGAAAACTGACTCTTCTAACTGCCTATGTTTTGACCCATTCCTGTGACACTAGTTATAGATTCCGATGATTCACTTCAGGTTTACTGTATCCCTCGGACATTCTTATTGACGATGAAACACAGAAATTGAATTAAATAGAAAAGTCACAATGCCGACTTAAGTACAGGAAAACTGACTCTTCTTACTGTCAATGCTTTGAACCATTCCTGTGACACTAGTTATAGATTCCGATGCTTCACTTCTGGTTTACTGTATCCCTCTGACCTTCCTATTAACGATGAAACACAGAAATTTCATCGGAATTAAATACAAAAGGCACAATTCCGACTTAAGTACAAGAAAACTGACTCTTCTTACTGTCTATGTTTTGAACCATTCCTTCGACACTAGTTATAGATTCCGATGCTTCACTTCAGCTTTACTGTATCCCTCTTACCTACTTATTGACGATGAAACACACAAATTGCATCGGAATTAAATACAAAAGGCACAACGCCGACTTAAGTACAAGAGAACTGACACTTCTTACTGTCTATGTTTTGAACCATTCCTGTAACACTAGTTTTAGATTACGATGCTTCACTTCAGGTTTACTGTATCCCTCTGACCTTTTTATTGACGATGAAACACAGAAATTGCATCGGAATTAAATACAAAAGGCACAATGCCGACTTAAGTACAAGAAAACTGACTCTTCTTACTGTCTATGTTTTGACCCATTCCTGTGACACTAGTTATAGATTCCGATGATTCACTTCAGGTTTACTGTATCCCTCGGACCTTCTTATTGACGATGAAACACAGAAATTGCATCGGAAATAAATACACAAGGCACAATGGCGACTTAAGTACAAGAAAACTGACTCTTCTTACTGTCTATGTTTTGAACCATTCATGTGACACTAATAATAGATTCCGATGCTTCACTTCAGGTTTACTGTATCCCTCTGACCTTCTGATTGACGATGAAACACAGAAATTGCATCGGAATGAAATAGAAAAGGAACAATGCCGACTTAGGTACAAGAAAACTGACTCTTCTTACTGTCTATGCTTTGAACCATTCCTGTGACACTAGTTATAGATTCCGATGCTTCACTTCAGGTTTACTGTATCCCTCTGACCTTCGTATTGACGATAAAACACAGAAATTGCACAGGAATTAAATACAAAAGGCACAATGCCGACTTAAGTACAAGATAACTGACTCTTCTTGCTGTCTATGGTTTGAACCATTCCTGTGACACAAGTTATAGATTCCGGTGCTTCGCTTCAGGTTTACTGTATCCCTCTGCCCTCCTTATTGACGATGAAACACAGAAATTGCATCGGAATTATTTACAAAAGGCACAATGCCGACTTCAGTACAAGAAAACTGACTCTTCTTACTGACAATGCTTTGAACCATTCCTGTGACGCTAGTTATAGAATCCGTTGCTTCACTTCAGGTTTACTGTATCCCTCTGACCTTCTAATTGACGATGAAACACAGAAATTGCATCGGAATTAAATACAAAAGGCACAACGCCGACTTAAGTACAAGAAAACTGACCCTTCTTACTGTCTATGCTTTGAACCATTCCTGTGACACTAGTTTTAAATTCCGATGCTCCACTTCAGGTTTTCTGTATCACTCTGACCTTCTTATTGACGTTGAAACACAGAAACTGCATCGGAATTAAATACAAAAGGCACAATGCCAACTTAAGTAGAAGAAAACTGACTCTTCTTACCGTCTATGTTTTGAACCATGCCTGTGACACTAGTTTTAGATTCCGATGCTTCACTTCAGGTTTACTGTATCCCTCTGACCTTTTTATTGACGATGAAACACAGAAATTGCATCGGAATTAAATACAAAAGGCACAACGCCGACTTAAGTACAAGAGAACTGACCCTTCTTACCGTCTATGTTTTGAACCATGCCTGTGACACTAGTTTTAGATTCCCATGCTTCACTTCAGGTTTACTGTATCCCTCTGACCTTTTTATTGACGATGAAACACAGAAATTGCATCGGAATTAAATACAAAAGGTACAATGCCGACTTAAGTACAAGAAAACTGACTCTTCTTACTGCCTATGTTTTGACCCATTCCTGTGACACTAGTTATAGATTCCGATGATTCACTTCAGGTTTACTGTATCCCTCGGACGTTCTTATTGACGATGAAACACAGAAATTGCCTCGGAATTAAATAGTAAAGTCACAATGCCGACTTAAGTACAAGAAAACTGACTCTTCTTACTGTCAATGCTTTGAACCATTCCTGTGACACTAGTTATAGATTCCGATGCTTCATTTCTGGTTGACTGTATCCCTCTGCCCTTCTTATTGACGATGAAACACAGAAATTTCATCGGAATTAAATACAAAAGGCACAATTCCGACTTAAGTACAAGAAAAGTGACTCTTCTTACTGTCTATGTTTTGAACCATTCCTTCGACACTAGTTATGGATTCCGATGCTTCACCTCAGGTTTACTGTATCCCTCTGACCTTCTTATTGACGTTGAAACACAAAAACTGCATCGGAATTAAATACAAAAGGCACAATTCCGACTTAAGTACAAGAAAACTGACTCTTCTTATTGTCTAAGTTTTGAACCATTCCTGTGACACTAGTTACAGATTCCGATGCTTCACTTCAGCTTTACTGTATCCCTCTTACCTTCTTATTGACGATGAAACACAGAAATTGCATCGGAATTAAATACAAAAGGCACAACGCCGACTTAAGTACAAGAGAACTGACCCTTCTTACTGTCTATGTTTTGAACCATTCCTGTGACACCAGTTTTAGATTCCGATGCTTCACTATATGTTTACTGTATCCCTTGGACCTTCTTATTGACGATGAAACACAGAATTTGCATCGGAATTAAATACAAAAGGCACAATGCCGACTTAAGTACAAGAAAACTGTCTCTTCTAACTGCCTATGTTTTGACCCATTCCTGTGACACTAGTTATAGATTCCGATGATTCACTTCAGGTTTACTGTATCCCTCGGACCTTCTTATTGACGATGAAACACAGAAATTGAATTAAATAGAAAAGTCACAATGCCGACTTAAGTACAAGAAAACTGACTCTTCTTACTGTCAATGCTTTGAACCATTCCTGTGACACTAGTTATAGATTCCGATGCTTCACTTCTGGTTTACTGTATCCCTCTGACCTTCTTATTAACGATGAAACACAGAAATTTCATCGGAATTAAATACAAAAGGCACAATTCCGACTTAAGTACAAGAAAACTGACTCTTCTTACTGTCTATGTTTTGAACCATTCCTTCGACACTAGTTATAGATTCCGATGCTTCACTTCAGCTTTACTGTATCCCTCTTACCTACTTATTGACGATGAAACACACAAATTGCATCGGAATTAAATACAAAAGGCACAACGCCGACTTAAGTACAAGAGAACTGACCCTTCTTACTGTCTATGTTTTGAACCATTCCTGTAACACTAGTTTTAGATTACGATGCTTCACTTCAGGTTTACTGTATCCCTCTGACCTTTTTATTGACGATGAAACACAGAAATTGCATCGGAATTAAATACAAAAGGCACAATGCCGACTTAAGTACAAGAAAACTGACTCTTCTTACTGTCTATGTTTTGACCCATTCCTGTGACACTAGTTATAGATTCCGATGATTCACTTCAGGTTTACTGTATCCCTCGGACCTTCTTATTGACGATGAAACACAGAAATTGCATCGGAAATAAATACAAAAGGCACAATGGCGACTTAAGTACAAGAAAACTGACTCTTCTTACTGTCTATGTTTTGAACCATTCATGCGACACTAATAATGGATTCCGATGCTTCACTTCAGGTTTACTGTATCCCTCTGACCTTCTGATTGACGATGAAACACAGAAATTGCATCGGAATGAAATAGAAAAGGAACAATGCCGACTTAGGTACAAGAAAACTGACTCTTCTTACTGTCTATGATTTGAACCATTCCTGTGACACTAGTTATAGTTTCCGATGCTTCACTTCAGGTTTAGTGTATCCCTCTGACCTTCGTATTGACGATAAAACACAGAAATTGCATCGGAATTAAATACAAAAGGCAAAATGCCTACTTAAGTACAAGAAAACTGACTCTTCCTACTGACTATGTTTGAACCATTCCTGTGACACTAGTTATTGATTCCGATGCTTCACTTCAGGTTTACTGTATCCCTCTGACCTTCTTGTTGACGATGAAACACAGAAATTGCACAGGAATTAAATACAAAAGGCACAATGCCGACTTAAGTACAAGATAACTGACTCTTCTTGCTGTCTATGGTTTGAACCATTCCTGTGACACTAGTTATAGATTCCGGTGCTTCGCTTCAGGTTTACTGTATCCCTCTGCCCTCCTTATTGACGATGAAACACAGAAATTGCATCGGAATTATTGACAAAAGGCACAATGCCGACTTCAGTACATGAAAACTGACTCTTCTTACTGACAATGCTTTGAACCATTCCTGTGACGCTAGTTATAGAATCCGTTGCTTCACTTCAGGTTTACTGTATCCCTCTGACCTTCTAATTGACGATGAAACACAGAAATTGCATCGGAATTAAATACAAAAGGCACAACGCCGACTTAAGTACAAGAAAACTGACCCTTCTTACTGTCTATGTTTTGAACCATTCCTGTGACACTAGTTTTAAATTCCGATGCTCCACTTCAGGTTTTCTGTATCACTCTGACCTTCTTATTGACGTTGAAACACAGAAACTGCATCGGAATTAAATACAAAAGGCACAATGCCAACTTAAGTACAAGAAAACTGACTCTTCTTATTGTCTAAGTTTTGAACCATTCTTGTGACACTAGTTACAGATTCCGATGCTTCACTTCAGCTTTACTGTATCCCTCTTACCTTCTTATTGACGATGAAACACAGAAATTGCATCGGAATTAAATACAAAAGGCACAACGCCGACTTAAGTACAAGAGAACTGACCCTTCTTACCGTCTATGTTTTGAACCATGCCTGCGACACTAGTTTTTGATTCCGATGCTTCACTTCAGGTTTACTGTATCCCTCTGACCTTTTTATTGACGATGAAACACAGAAATTGCATCGGAATTAAATACAAAAGGCACAATGCCGACTTAAGTACAAGAAAACTGACTCTTCTTACTACCTATGTTTTGACCCATTCCTGTGACACTAGTTATAGATTCCGATGATTCACTTCAGGTTTACTGTATCCCTCGGACGTTCTTATTGACGATGAAACACAGAAATTGCATCGGAATTAAATAGTAAAGTCACAATGCCGACTTAAGTACAAGAAAACTGACTCTTCTTACTGTCAATGCTTTGAACCATTCCTGTGACACTAGTTATAGATTCCGATGCTTCATTTCTGGTTGACTGTATTCCTCTGCCCTTCTTATTGACGATGAAACACAGAAATTTCATCGGAATTAAATACAAAAGGCACAATTCCGACTTATGTACAAGAAAAGTGACTCTTCTTACTGTCTATGTTTTGAACCTTTCCTTCGACACTAGTTATGGATTCCGATGCTTCACCTCAGGTTTACTGTATCCCTCTGACCTTCTAATTGACGATGAAACACAGAAATTACATCGGAATTATATAGAAAAGGCACAATGCTGACTTAAGTACAAGAAAACTGACTCTTCTTACTGTCTATGTTTTGAACCATTCCTGTGACACTAGTTATGGATTCCGATGCTTCACCTCAGGTTTACTGTATCCCTCTGACCTTCTAATTGACGATGAAACACAGAAATTACATCGGAATTATATAGAAAAGGCACAATGCCGACTTAAGTACAAGAAAACTGACTCTTCTTACTGTCTATGTTTTGAACCATTCCTGTGACACTAGTTATAGATTCCGATGCGTCACCTCAGGTTTACTGTATCCCTTTAACCTTCTTGTTGACGATGAAACACAGAAATTGCATCGGAGTTAAATACAAAAGGCACAACGCCGACTTAAGTACAGGAGAACTGACTCTTCTTTTAGTCTATGTTTGAACTATTCCTGTGACACTAGTTATAGATTCCATTGCTTCACTTCAGGTTTACTTTATCCTTCTGACCTTCATATTGACAATGAAACACAGATATTGCATCGGAATTAAATACAAATGGCACAATGATGACTTAAGTACAAGAAAACTGACTCTTCTTACTGACTATGTTTTCAACCATTCCTGTGACACTAGTTATAGATTCCGATGCTTCACTTCAGGTTTACAGTATCCCTCTGACCCTCTTATTGACGATGAAACACAGAAATTGCATCGGAGTTAAATACAAAAGGCACAATGCCGACTTAAGTACAAGAATACTGACTCTTTTTACAGTCTATGTTTTGAACCATTCCAGTGACACTAGTTATAGATTCCGATGCTTCACTTCAGGTTTACTGTATCCCTCTGACCTTCTTATTGACGATGAAACCAAGATATTGCATCGGAATTAATTACAAATGGCACAATGACGACTTAAGTACAAGAAAACTGACTCTTCTTACTGTCTATGATTTGAACCATTCCTGTGACACTAGTTATAGATTACGATGCTTCACTTCAGGTTAACTGTATTCCTCTGATCTTCTTATTTGCGATGAAACACAGAAATTGCATCGGAATTAAATACAAAAGGCACAATGCCGACTTAAGTACAAGATAACTGACTCTTCTTACTGTCTTTATTTTGAACCATTCCTGCTACACTAAATATAAATTACGATGCCTCACTTCAGCATTACTGTATCCCTCTGACCTTCTTAATGACGATGAAACACAGAAATTGCATCGGAAATAAATACAAAAGGCACAATGCCGACTTAAGTACAAGATAACTGACTCTTCTTACTGTCTATGTTTGAACCAGACATGTGACACTAGTTATAGATTCCGATGCTTCACTTCAGGTTTATTGTATCCCTCTGACCTTCTTATTGACGATGAAACACAGAAATTGCATCGGAATTAAATACAAAAGGCACAATGCCGACTTAAGTACAAGAAAACTGACTCTTCTTGCTAACTATGTTTTGAACCATTCCTGTGACACTAGTTATAGATTCCGGTGCTTCACTTCAGGTTTACTGTATCCCTCTGACCTCCTTATTGACGATGAATTACAGAAATTGCATTGGAATTAATTACGAAAGGCACAATGCCGACTTAAGTACAAGAAAACTGACTCTTCTAACTGTCAATGCTTTGAACCATTCCTGTGACACTAGTTATAGATTCCGATGCATCACTTCTGGTTTACTGTATCCCTCTGCCCTTCTTATTGACGATGAAACACAGAAATTTCATCGGAATTAAGTACAAAAGGCACAATTCCGACTTAAGTACAAGAAAAGTGACTCTTCTTACTGTCTATGTTTTGAACCATTCCTTCGACACTAGTTATGGATTCCGATGCTTCACCTCAGGTTTACTGTATCCCTCTGACCTTCTTATTGACGTTGAAACACAAAAACTGCATCGGAATTAAATACAAAAGGCACAATGCCGACTTAAGTACAAGAAAACTGACTCTTCTTATTGTCTAAGATTTGAACCATTCCTGTGACACTAGTTACAGATTCCGATGCTTCACTTCAGCTTTACTGTATCCCTCTTACCTTCTTATTGACGATGAAACACAGAAATTGCATCGGAATTAAATACAAAAGGCACAACGCCGACTTAAGTACAAGAGAACTGACCCTTCTTACTGTCTATGTTTTGAACCATTCCTGTGACACCAGTTTTAGATTCCGATGCTTCACTATATGTTTACTGTATCCCTTGGACCTTCTTATTGACGATGAAACACAGAATTTGCATCGGAATTAAATACAAAACGCACAATGCCGACTTAAGTACAAGAAAACTGTCTCTTCTAACTGCCTATGTTTTGACCCATTCCTGTGACACTAGTTATAGATTCCGATGATTCACTTCAGGTTTACTGTATCCCTCGGACCTTCTTATTGACGATGAAACACAGAAATTGAATTAAATAGAAAAGTCACAATGCCGACTTAAGTACAAGAAAACTGACTCTTCTTACTGTCAATGCTTTGAACCATTCCTGTGACACTAGTTATAGATTCCGATGCTTCACTTCTGGTTTACTGTATCCCTCTGACCTTCTTATTAACGATGAAACACAGAAATTTCATCGGAATTAAATACAAAAGGCACAATTCCGACTTAAGTACAAGAAAACTGACTCTTCTTACTGTCTATGTTTTGAACCATTCCTTCGACACTAGTTATAGATTCCGATGCTTCACTTCAGCTTTACTGTATCCCTCTTACCTACTTATTGACGATGAAACACACAAATTGCATCGGAATTAAATACAAAAGGCACAACGCCGACTTAAGTACAAGAGAACTGACCCTTCTTACTGTCTATGTTTTGATCCATTCCTGTAACACTAGTTTTAGATTACGATGCTTCACTTCAGGTTTACTGTATCCCTCTGACCTTTTTATTGACGATGAAACACAGAAATTGCATCGGAAATAAATACAAAAGGCACAATGCCGACTTAAGTACAAGAAAACTGACTCTTCTTACTGTCTATGTTTTGACCCATTCCTGTGACACTAGTTATAGATTCCGATGATTCACTTCAGGTTTACTGTATCCCTCGGACCTTCTTATTGACGATGAAACACAGAAATTGCATCGGAAATAAATACAAAAGGCACAATGGCGACTTAAGTACAAGAAAACTGACTCTTCTTACTGTCTATGTTTTGAACCATTCATGCGACACTAATAATGGATTCCGATGCTTCACTTCAGGTTTACTGTATCCCTCTGACCTTCTGATTGACGATGAAACACAGAAATTGCATCGGAATGAAATAGAAAAGGAACAATGCCGACTTAGGTACAAGAAAACTGACTCTTCTTACTGTCTATGATTTGAACCATTCCTGTGACACTAGTTATAGTTTCCGATGCTTCACTTCAGGTTTAGTGTATCCCTCTGACCTTCGTATTGACGATAAAACACAGAAATTGCATCGGAATTAAATACAAAAGGCAAAATGCCGACTTAAGTACAAGAAAACTGACTCTTCCTACTGACTATGTTTGAACCATTCCTGTGACACTAGTTATTGATTCCGATGCTTCACTTCAGGTTTACTGTATCCCTCTGACCTTCTTGTTGACGATGAAACACAGAAATTGCACAGGAATTAAATACAAAAGGCACAATGCCGACTTAAGTACAAGATAACTGACTCTTCTTGCTGTCTATGGTTTGAACCATTCCTGTGACACTAGTTATAGATTCCGGTGCTTCGCTTCAGGTTTACTGTATCCCTCTGCCCTCCTTATTGACGATGAAACACAGAAATTGCATCGGAATTATTGACAAAAGGCACAATGCCGACTTCAGTACATGAAAACTGACTCTTCTTACTGACAATGCTTTGAACCATTCCTGTGACGCTAGTTATAGAATCCGTTGCTTCACTTCAGGTTTACTGTATCCCTCTGACCTTCTAATTGACGATGAAACACAGAAATTGCATCGGAATTAAATACAAAAGGCACAACGCCGACTTAAGTACAAGAAAACTGACCCTTCTTACTGTCTATGTTTTGAACCATTCCTGTGACACTAGTTTTAAATTCCGATGCTCCACTTCAGGTTTTCTGTATCACTCTGACCTTCTTATTGACGTTGAAACACAGAAACTGCATCGGAATTAAATACAAAAGGCACAATGCCAACTTAAGTACAAGAAAACTGACTCTTCTTATTGTCTAAGTTTTGAACCATTCTTGTGACACTAGTTACAGATTCCGATGCTTCACTTCAGCTTTACTGTATCCCTCTTACCTTCTTATTGACGATGAAACACAGAAATTGCATCGGAATTAAATACAAAAGGCACAACGCCGACTTAAGTACAAGAGAACTGACCCTTCTTACCGTCTATGTTTTGAACCATGCCTGTGACACTAGTTTTAGATTCCGATGCTTCACTTCAGGTTTACTGTATCCCTCTGACCTTTTTATTGACGATGAAACACAGAAATTGCATCGGAATTAAATACAAAAGGCACAATGCCGACTTAAGTACAAGAAAACTGACTCTTCTTACTACCTATGTTTTGACCCATTCCTGTGACACTAGTTATAGATTCCGATGATTCACTTCAGGTTTACTGTATCCTTCGGACGTTCTTATTGGCGATGAAACACAGAAATTGCATCGGAATTAAATAGTAAAGTCACAATGCCGACTTAAGTACAAGAAAACTGACTCTTCTTACTGTCAATGCTTTGAACCATTCCTGTGACACTAGTTATAGATTCCGATGCTTCATTTCTGGTTGACTGTATTCCTCTGCCCTTCTTATTGACGATGAAACACAGAAATTTCATCGGAATTAAATACAAAAGGCACAATTCCGACTTAAGTACAAGAAAAGTGACTCTTCTTACTGTCTATGTTTTGAACCTTTCCTTCGACACTAGTTATGGATTCCGATGCTTCACCTCAGGTTTACTGTATCCCTCTGACCTTCTAATTGACGATGAAACACAGAAATTACATCGGAATTATATAGAAAAGGCACAATGCCGACTTAAGTACAAGAAAACTGACTCTTCTTACTGTCTATGTTTTGAACCATTCCTGTGACACTAGTTATGGATTCCGATGCTTCACCTCAGGTTTACTGTATCCCTCTGACCTTCTAATTGACGATGAAACACAGAAATTACATCGGAATTATATAGAAAAGGCACAATGCCGACTTAAGTACAAGAAAACTGACTCTTCTTACTGTCTATGTTTTGAACCATTCCTGTGACACTAGTTATAGATTCCGATGCGTCACCTCAGGTTTACTGTATCCCTTTAACCTTCTTGTTGACGATGAAACACAGAAATTGCATCGGAGTTAAATACAAAAGGCACAACGCCGACTTAAGTACAGGAGAACTGACTCTTCTTTTAGTCTATGTTTGAACTATTCCTGTGACACTAGTTATAGATTCCATTGCTTCACTTCAGGTTTACTTTATCCTTCTGACCTTCATATTGACAATGAAACACAGATATTGCATCGGAATTAAATACAAATGGCACAATGATGACTTAAGTACAAGAAAACTGACTCTTCTTACTGACTATGTTTTCAACCATTCCTGTGACACTAGTTATAGATTCCGATGCTTCACTTCAGGTTTACAGTATCCCTCTGACCCTCTTATTGACGATGAAACACAGAAATTGCATCGGAGTTAAATACAAAAGGCACAATGCCGACTTAAGTACAAGAATACTGACTCTTTTTACAGTCTATGTTTTGAACCATTCCAGTGACACTAGTTATAGATTCCGATGCTTCACTTCAGGTTTACTGTATCCCTCTGACCTTCTTATTGACGATGAAACCAAGATATTGCATCGGAATTAATTACAAATGGCACAATGACGACTTAAGTACAAGAAAACTGACTCTTCTTACTGTCTATGATTTGAACCATTCCTGTGACCCTAGTTATAGATTACGATGCTTCACTTCAGGTTAACTGTATTCCTCTGATCTTCTTATTTGCGATGAAACACAGAAATTGCATCGGAATTAAATACAAAAGGCACAATGCCGACTTAAGTACAAGATAACTGACTCTTCTTACTGTCTTTATTTTGAACCATTCCTGCTACACTAAATATAAATTACGATGCCTCACTTCAGCATTACTGTATCCCTCTGACCTTCTTAATGACGATGAAACACAGAAATTGCATCGGAAATAAATACAAAAGGCACAATGCCGACTTAAGTACAAGATAACTGACTCTTCTTACTGTCTATGTTTGAACCAGACATGTGACACTAGTTATAGATTCCGATGCTTCACTTCAGGTTTATTGTATCCCTCTGACCTTCTTATTGACGATGAAACACAGAAATTGCATCGGAATTAAATACAAAAGGCACAATGCCGACTTAAGTACAAGAAAACTGACTCTTCTTGCTAACTATGTTTTGAACCATTCCTGTGACACTAGTTATAGATTCCGGTGCTTCACTTCAGGTTTACTGTATCCCTCTGACCTCCTTATTGACGATGAATTACAGAAATTGCATTGGAATTAATTACAAAAGGCACAATGCCGACTTAAGTACAAGAAAACTGACTCTTCTAACTGTCAATGCTTTGAACCATTCCTGTGACACTAGTTATAGATTCCGATGCATCACTTCTGGTTTACTGTATCCCTCTGACCTTCTTATTGACGATGAAACACAGAAATTTCATCGGAATTAAATACAAAAGGCACAATTCCGACTTAAGTACAAGAAAACTGACTCTTCTTACTGTCTATGTTTTGAACCATTCCTTCGACACTAGTTATGGATTCCGATGCTTCACCTCAGGTTTACTGTATCCCTCTGACCTTCTAATTGACGATGAAACAAGGAAATTACATCGGAATTATATAAAAAAGGCACAATGCCGACTTAAGTACAAGAAAACTGACTCTTCTTACTGTCTATGTTCTGAACCATTCCTGTGACACTAGTTATAGATTCCGATGTTTCACCTCAGGTTTACTGTATCCCTCTGACCTTCTTACTGACGATAAAACACAGAAATTACAACGGAATTAAATACAAAAGGCACAATGCCGACTTAAGTACAAGAAAACTGACTCTTCTTACTGTCTATGTTTTGAACCATTCCTGTGACACTAGTTATAGATTCCGATTCTTGACTTCAGGTTTACTGTATCCCTCTGACCTTCTTATTGACGATGAAACACAGGTATTGCATCGGAATCAATTACAAAAGGCACAATGCAGACTTACGTACAAGAAAACTGACTCCTCTTACTGTCTATGTTTTGAACCATTGCTGTGACACTAGTTATTGATTCCGATGCTTCACTTCAGGTTTACTGTATGCCTCTGACCTTCTTGTTGACGATGAAAGACAGAAATTGCACAGGAATTAAATACAAGTGGCTCAATGCCGACTTAAGTACTAGAAAACTGACTATTCTTCCTGTCTATGTTTTGAACCATTCCTGTGACACTAGTTATAGATTCCGATGCTTCACTTCAGGTTTACTGTATCCCTCTAACCTTCTTATTGACGATTAAACACAGAAATTGAATCGGAGTTAAATACAAAATCACAACGCCGAATTAAGTACAGGAAAACTGACTCCTCTTTTAGTCTATGTTTGAACTATTCCTGTGACACTAGTTATAGATTCCGATGCTTCACTTCAGGTTTTCTTTATCCTTCTGACCTTCATATTGACAATGAAACACAGATATTGCATCGGAATTAAATACAAATGGCACAATAACGACTTAAGTACAAGAAAACTGACTCTTCTTACTGTCTATGTTTTGAACCATTCCTGTGACACTAGTTATAGAATCCGATGCTTCACTTCAGGTTTACAGTATCCCTCTGACCTTCTTATTGACGATGAAACACAGAAATTGCATCGGAATTATATACAAAAGACACAATGCCGACTTAAGTACAAGAATACTGACTCTTTTTACAGTCTATGTTTTGAACCATTCCAGTGACACTAGTTATAGATTCCGATGCATCACTTCAGGTTTACTGTATCCCTCTGACCTTCTTATTGACGATGAAACCAATATATTGCATCGGAATTAAATACAAATGGCACAATGACGACTTAAGTACAAGAAAACTGACTCTTCTTACTGTCTATGTTTTGAACCATTCCTGTGACACTAGTTATAGATTACGATGCTTCACTTCAGGTTAACTGTATTCCTCTGATCTTCTTATTTGCGATGAAACACAGAAATTGCATCGGAATTACATACAAAAGGCACAATGCCGACTTAAGTACAAGATAACTGACTCTTCTTACTGTCTTTGTTTTGAACCATTCCTGCGACACTAGTTATAAATTACGATGCTTCACTTCAGCATTACTGTATCCCTCTGACCTTCTTAATGACGATGAAACACAGAAATTGCATCGGAAATAAATACAAAAGGCACAATGCCGACTTAAGTACAAGATAACTGACTCTTCATACTGTCTATGTTTGAACCAGTCATGTGACACTAGTTATAGATTCCGATGCTTTACTTCAGGTTTATTGTATCCCTCTGACCTTCTTATTGACGATGAAACACAGAAATTGCATCGGAATTAAATACAAAAGGCACAATGCCGACTTAAGTGCAAGAAAACTGACTCTTCTTGCTGTCTATGTTTGAACCATTCCTGTGGCACTAGTTATAGATTCCGGTGCTTCACTTCATGTTTACTGTATCCCTCTGACCTCCTTATTGACGATGAATTACAGAAATTGCATAGGAATTAATTACAAAAGGCACAATGCCGACTTAAGTACAAGAAAACTGACTCTTCTTACTGTCTATGTTTTGAACCATTCCTTCGACACTAGTTATAGATTCCGATGCTTCACCTCAGGTTAACTATATCCCTCTGACCTTGTAATTGACAATGAAACACAGAAATTACATCGGAATTATATAGAAAAGGCACAATGCCGACTTAAGTACAAGAAAATTGACTCTTCTTACTGTCTATGTTTTGAACCATTCCTGTGACACTGGTTATAGATTCCGATGCGTCACCTCAGGTTTACTGTATCCCTCTGACCTTCGTATTGACGATGAAACACAGAAATTGCAACGGAATTAAATACAAAAGGCACAATGCCGACTTAAGTACAAGATAACTGACTCTTCTTGCTGTCTATGGTTTGAACCATTCCTGTGACACTAGTTATAGATTCCGGTGCTTCGCTTCAGGTTTACTGTATCCCTCTGCCCTCCTTATTGACGATGAAACACAGAAATTGCATCGGAATTATTGACAAAAGGCACAATGCCGACTTCAGTACATGAAAACTGACTCTTCTTACTGACAATGCTTTGAACCATTCCTGTGACGCTAGTTATAGAATCCGTTGCTTCACTTCAGGTTTACTGTATCCCTCTGACCTTCTAATTGACGATGAAACACAGAAATTGCATCGGAATTAAATACAAAAGGCACAACGCCGACTTAAGTACAAGAAAACTGACCCTTCTTACTGTCTATGTTTTGAACCATTCCTGTGACACTAGTTTTAAATTCCGATGCTCCACTTCAGGTTTTCTGTATCACTCTGACCTTCTTATTGACGTTGAAACACAGAAACTGCATCGGAATTAAATACAAAAGGCACAATGCCAACTTAAGTACAAGAAAACTGACTCTTCTTATTGTCTAAGTTTTGAACCATTCTTGTGACACTAGTTACAGATTCCGATGCTTCACTTCAGCTTTACTGTATCCCTCTTACCTTCTTATTGACGATGAAACACAGAAATTGCATCGGAATTAAATACAAAAGGCACAACGCCGACTTAAGTACAAGAGAACTGACCCTTCTTACCGTCTATGTTTTGAATCATGCCTGTGACACTAGTTTTAGATTCCGATGCTTCACTTCAGGTTTACTGTATCCCTCTGACCTTTTTATTGACGATGAAACACAGAAATTGCATCGGAATTAAATACAAAAGGCACAATGCCGACTTATGTACAAGAAAACTGACTCTTCTTACTACC
Source organism: Schistocerca serialis cubense (assembly GCF_023864345.2). Taxonomy (NCBI): domain Eukaryota; kingdom Metazoa; phylum Arthropoda; class Insecta; order Orthoptera; family Acrididae; genus Schistocerca; species Schistocerca serialis. The sequence continues at coordinate 21,913,488 of NC_064643.1, forward strand.
TATGTTTTGACCCATTCCTGTGACACTAGTTATAGATTCCGATGATTCACTTCAGGTTTACTGTATCCCTCGGACGTTCTTATTGACGATGAAACACAGAAATTGCATCGGAATTAAATAGTAAAGTCACAATGCCGACTTAAGTACAAGAAAACTGACTCTTCTTACTGTCAATGCTTTGAACCATTCCTGTGACACTAGTTATAGATTCCGATGCTTCATTTCTGGTTGACTGTATTCCTCTGCCCTTCTTATTGACGATGAAACACAGAAATTTCATCGGAATTAAATACAAAAGGCACAATTCCGACTTAAGTACAAGAAAAGTGACTCTTCTTACTGTCTATGTTTTGAACCTTTCCTTCGACACTAGTTATGGATTCCGATGCTTCACCTCAGGTTTACTGTATCCCTCTGACCTTCTAATTGACGATGAAACACAGAAATTACATCGGAATTATATAGAAAAGGCACAATGCCGACTTAAGTACAAGAAAACTGACTCTTCTTACTGTCTATGTTTTGAACCATTCCTGTGACACTAGTTATGGATTCCGATGCTTCACCTCAGGTTTACTGTATCCCTCTGACCTTCTAATTGACGATGAAACACAGAAATTACATCGGAATTATATAGAAAAGGCACAATGCCGACTTAAGTACAAGAAAACTGTCTCTTCTTACTGTCTATGTTTTGAACCATTCCTGTGACACTAGTTATAGATTCCGATGCGTCACCTCAGGTTTACTGTATCCCTTTAACCTTCTTGTTGACGATGAAACACAGAAATTGCATCGGAGTTAAATACAAAAGGCACAACGCCGACTTAAGTACAGGAGAACTGACTCTTCTTTTAGTCTATGTTTGAACTATTCCTGTGACACTAGTTATAGATTCCATTGCTTCACTTCAGGTTTACTTTATCCTTCTGACCTTCATATTGACAATGAAACACAGATATTGCATCGGAATTAAATACAAATGGCACAATGATGACTTAAGTACAAGAAAACTGACTCTTCTTACTGACTATGTTTTCAACCATTCCTGTGACACTAGTTATAGATTCCGATGCTTCACTTCAGGTTTACAGTATCCCTCTGACCCTCTTATTGACGATGAAACACAGAAATTGCATCGGAGTTAAATACAAAAGGCACAATGCCGACTTAAGTACAAGAATACTGACTCTTTTTACAGTCTATGTTTTGAACCATTCCAGTGACACTAGTTATAGATTCCGATGCTTCACTTCAGGTTTACTGTATCCCTCTGACCTTCTTATTGACGATGAAACCAAGATATTGCATCGGAATTAATTACAAATGGCACAATGACGACTTAAGTACAAGAAAACTGACTCTTCTTACTGTCTATGATTTGAACCATTCCTGTGACACTAGTTATAGATTACGATGCTTCACTTCAGGTTAACTGTATTCCTCTGATCTTCTTATTTGCGATGAAACACAGAAATTGCATCGGAATTAAATACAAAAGGCACAATGCCGACTTAAGTACAAGATAACTGACTCTTCTTACTGTCTTTATTTTGAACCATTCCTGCTACACTAAATATAAATTACGATGCCTCACTTCAGCATTACTGTATCCCTCTGACCTTCTTAATGACGATGAAACACAGAAATTGCATCGGAAATAAATACAAAAGGCACAATGCCGACTTAAGTACAAGATAACTGACTCTTCTTACTGTCTATGTTTGAACCAGACATGTGACACTAGTTATAGATTCCGATGCTTCACTTCAGGTTTATTGTATCCCTCTGACCTTCTTATTGACGATGAAACACAGAAATTGCATCGGAATTAAATACAAAAGGCACAATGCCGACTTAAGTACAAGAAAACTGACTCTTCTTGCTAACTATGTTTTGAACCATTCCTGTGACACTAGTTATAGATTCCGGTGCTTCACTTCAGGTTTACTGTATCCCTCTGACCTCCTTATTGACGATGAATTACAGAAATTGCATTGGAATTAATTACAAAAGGCACAATGCCGACTTAAGTACAAGAAAACTGACTCTTCTAACTGTCAATGCTTTGAACCATTCCTGTGACACTAGTTATAGATTCCGATGCATCACTTCTGGTTTACTGTATCCCTCTGACCTTCTTATTGACGATGAAACACAGAAATTTCATCGGAATTAAATACAAAAGGCACAATTCCGACTTAAGTACAAGAAAACTGACTCTTCTTACTGTCTATGTTTTGAACCATTCCTTCGACACTAGTTATGGATTCCGATGCTTCACCTCAGGTTTACTGTATCCCTCTGACCTTCTAATTGACGATGAAACAAGGAAATTACATCGGAATTATATAAAAAAGGCACAATGCCGACTTAAGTACAAGAAAACTGACTCTTCTTACTGTCTATGTTCTGAACCATTCCTGTGACACTAGTTATAGATTCCGATGTTTCACCTCAGGTTTACTGTATCCCTCTGACCTTCTTATTGACGATAAAACACAGAAATTACAACGGAATTAAATACAAAAGGCACAATGCCGACTTAAGTACAAGAAAACTGACTCTTCTTACTGTCTATGTTTTGAACCATTCCTGTGACACTAGTTATAGATTCCGATTCTTGACTTCAGGTTTACTGTATCCCTCTGACCTTCTTATTGACGATGAAACACAGGTATTGCATCGGAATCAATTACAAAAGGCACAATGCAGACTTACGTACAAGAAAACTGACTCCTCTTACTGTCTATGTTTTGAACCATTGCTGTGACACTAGTTATTGATTCCGATGCTTCACTTCAGGTTTACTGTATGCCTCTGACCTTCTTGTTGACGATGAAAGACAGAAATTGCACAGGAATTAAATACAAGAGGCTCAATGCCGACTTAAGTACTAGAAAACTGACTATTCTTCCTGTCTATGTTTTGAACCATTCCTGTGACACTAGTTATAGATTCCGATGCTTCACTTCAGGTTTACTGTATCCCTCTAACCTTCTTATTGACGATTAAACACAGAAATTGAATCGGAGTTAAATACAAAATCACAACGCCGAATTAAGTACAGGAAAACTGACTCCTCTTTTAGTCTATGTTTGAACTATTCCTGTGACACTAGTTATAGATTCCGATGCTTCACTTCAGGTTTTCTTTATCCTTCTGACCTTCATATTGACAATGAAACACAGATATTGCATCGGAATTAAATACAAATGGCACAATGACGACTTAAGTACAAGAAAACTGACTCTTCTTACTGTCTATGTTTTGAACCATTCCTGTGACACTAGTTATAGAATCCGATGCTTCACTTCAGGTTTACAGTATCCCTCTGACCTTCTTATTGACGATGAAACACAGAAATTGCATCGGAATTATATACAAAAGACACAATGCCGACTTAAGTACAAGAATACTGACTCTTTTTACAGTCTATGTTTTGAACCATTCCAGTGACACTAGTTATAGATTCCGATGCATCACTTCAGGTTTACTGTATCCCTCTGACCTTCTTATTGACGATGAAACCAATATATTGCATCGGAATTAAATACAAATGGCACAATGACGACTTAAGTACAAGATAACTGACTCTTCTTACTGTCTTTGTTTTGAACCATTCCTGCGACACTAGTTATAAATTACGATGCTTCACTTCAGCATTACTGTATCCCTCTGACCTTCTTAATGACGATGAAACACAGAAATTGCATCGGAAATAAATACAAAAGGCACAATGCCGACTTAAGTAAAAGATAACTGACTCTTCATACTGTCTATGTTTGAACCAGTCATGTGACACTAGTTATAGATTCCGATGCTTTACTTCAGGTTTATTGTATCCCTCTGACCTTCTTATTGACGATGAAACACAGAAATTGCATCGGAATTAAATACAAAAGGCACAATGCCGACTTAAGTGCAAGAAAACTGACTCTTCTTGCTGTCTATGTTTGAACCATTCCTGTGGCACTAGTTATAGATTCCGGTGCTTCACTTCATGTTTACTGTATCCCTCTGACCTCCTTATTGACGATGAATTACAGAAATTGCATAGGAATTAATTACAAAAGGCACAATGCCGACTTAAGTACAAGAAAACTGACTCTTCTTACTGTCTATGTTTTGAACCATTCCTTCGACACTAGTTATAGATTCCGATGCTTCACCTCAGGTTAACTATATCCCTCTGACCTTGTAATTGACAATGAAACACAGAAATTACATCGGAATTATATAGAAAAGGCACAATGCCGACTTAAGTACAAGAAAATTGACTCTTCTTACTGTCTATGTTTTGAACCATTCCTGTGACACTGGTTATAGATTCCGATGCGTCACCTCAGGTTTACTGTATCCCTCTGACCTTCGTATTGACGATGAAACACAGAAATTGCAACGGAATTAAATACAAAAGGCACAATGCCGACTTCAGTACACGAAAACTGACTCTTCTTACTGTCTATGTTTTGAACCATTCCTGTGACACTAGTTATAGATTCCGATTCTTGACTCAGGTTTACTGTATGCCTCTAACATTCTTATTGACGATGAAACACAGAAACTGCATCGGAATTAAATACAAAAGGCACAATGCCGACATAAGTACAAAAAAACTAACTCTTCTTATTGTCTAAGAATTGAACCATTCCTGTGTTACTAGTTACAGATTCCGATGCTTCACTTCAGCTTTACTGTATCCCTCTGACCTTCTTATTGACGATGAAACACAGAAATTGCATCGGAAATAAATACAAAAGGCACAATGCCGACTTAAGTACAAGATACCTGACTCTTCATACTGTCTATGTTTGAACCAGTCATGTGACACTAGTTATAGATTCCGATGCTTCACTTCAGGTTTATTGTATCCCTCTGACCTTCTTATTCACGATGAAACACAGAAATTGCATCGGAATTAAATACAAAAGGCACAATGCCGACTTAAGTGCAAGAAAACTGACTCTTCTTGCTGTCTATGTTTGAACCATTCCTGTGACACTAGTTATAGATTCCGGTGCTTCACTTCAGGTTTACTGTATCCCTCTGACCTCCTTATTGACGATGAATTACAGAAATTGCATAGGAATTAATTACAAAGGGCACAATGCCGACTTAAGTACAAGAAAACTGACTCTTCTTACTGTCTATGTTTTGAACCATTCCTTCGACACTAGTTATAGATTCCGATGCTTCACCTCAGGTTAACTGTATCCCTCTGACCTTCTAATTGACGATGAAACACAGAAATTACATCGGAATTATATAGAAAAGGCACAATGCCGACTTAAGTACAAGAAAATTGACTCTTCTTACTGTCTATGTTTTGAACCATTCCTGCGACACTGGTTATAGATTCCGATGCGTCACCTCAGGTTTACTGTATCCCTCTGACCTTCGTATTGACGATGAAACACAGAAATTGCAACGGAATTAAATACAAAAGGCACAATGCCGACTTAAGTACACGAAAACTGACTCTTCTTACTGTCTATGTTTTGAACCATTCCTGCGACACTAGTTATAGATTCCGATTCTTGACTCAGGTTTACTGAATGCCTCTGACATTCTTATTGACGATGAAACACAGAAACTGCATCGGAATTAAATACAAAAGGCACAATGCCGACATAAGTACAAAAAAACTAACTCTTCTTATTGTCTAAGTTTTGAACCATTCCTGTGTTACTAGTTACAGATTCCGATGCTTCACTTCAGCTTTACTGTATCCCTCTGACCTTCTTATTGACGATGAAACACAGAAATTGCATCGGAATTAAATACAAAAGGCCCAACGCCGACTTATGTACAAGAAAACTGACACTTCTTACTGTCTATGATTTGAACCACTCCTGTGACACTAGTTTTAGATTCCGATGCTTCACTTCAGGTTTACTGTATCCCTCTGACCTTCTTATTGACGTTGAAACACAGAAAATGCATCGGAATTAAATACAAAAGGCACAATGCCGACTTAAGTACAAGAAAACTGACTCTTCTTATTGTCTAAGTTTTGAACCATTCCTGTGACACTAGCTATAGATTCCGATGCTTCACTTCAGCTTTACTGTATCCCTCTTACCTTCTTATTGACGATGAAACACAGAAATTGCATCGGAATTAAATACAAAAGGCACAATGCCGACTTAAGTACAAGAAAACTGACTCTTCTTACTGTCTATGATTTGACCCATTCCTGTGACACTAGTTATAGATTCCGATGATTCACCTCAGGTTTACTGTATCCCTCGGACCTTCTTATTGACGATGAAACACAGAAATTGCATCGGAATTAAATAGAAAAGTCACAATGCCGACTTAAGTACTAGAAAACTGACTCTTCTTACTGTCAATGCTTTGAACCATTCCTGTGACACTAGTTATAGATTACGATGCTTCACTTCTGGTTAACTGTATTCCTCTGATCTTCTTATTTGCGATGAAACACAGAAATTGCATCGGAATTAAATACAAAAGGCACAATGCCGACTTAAGTACAAGATAACTGACTCTTCTTACTGTCTTTGTTTTGAACCATACCTGCGACACTACTTATAAATTACGTTGCTTCACTTCAGCATTACTGTATCCCTCTGACCTTCTTATTGACGATGCAACACAGAAATTGCATCGGAATTAAATACAAAAGGCACAATGCCGACTTAAGTACAAGATAACTGACTCTTCTTACTGTCTATGTTTGAACCACTCATGTGACACTAGTTATAGATTCCGATGCTTCACTTCAGGTTTACTGTATCCCTCTGACCTCCTTATTGACGATGAAACACAGAAATTGTATCGGAATTAATTACAAAAGGCACAATGCCGACTTTAGTACAAGAAAACTGACTTTTCTTACTGACTACGTTTTGAACCATTCATGTGACACTAGTTATAGATTCCGATGCTTTACTTCAGGTTTACTGTATCCCTCTGACCTTCTTATTGACGATGAAACACAGAAATTGCTTCGGAATTAATTACAAAAGGCACAATGCCGACTAAAGTACAAGAAAACTGACTCTTCTTACTGTCTATGTTTGAACCATTCCTGTGACACTACTTATAGATTCCGATGCTTCACTTGAGGTATACCGTATCCCTCTGACCTTCTTTTTGACAATGAAACATAGAAATTGCATCGGAATGAAATAGAAACGGAACAATGCCGACTTAGGTACAAGAAAACTGACTCTTCTTACTGTCAATGCTTTGAACCATTCCTGTGACGCTAGTTATAGAATCCGTTGCTTCACTTCAGGTTTACTGTATCCCACTGACCTTCTTATTGACGATGAAACACAGAAATTTCATCGGAATTAAATACAAAAGGCACAATGCCGACTTAAGTACAAGAAAACTGACTCTTCTTACTGTCTATGTTTTGAACCATTCCTTCTACACTAGTTACAGATTCCGATGCTTTACTTCAGGTTTACAGTATCCCTTGACCTTCTAATTGACGATGAAACACAGAAATTACATCGGAATTAAATAGAAAGGGCACAATGCCGACTTCAGTACAAGAAAACTGACTCTTCTTACTGTCTATGCTTTGAACCATTTCTGTGACCCTAGTTATAGATACCGATGATTCACCTCAGGTTTACTGTATCCCTCTCACCTTCTTATTGACGATGAAACACAGAAATAGCTTCGGAATTAAATACAAAAGGCACAATGCCGACTTAAGTACAAGAAAACTGACTCTTCTTACTGTCTATGTTTTGAACCATTCCTGTGACACTAGTTATAGATTCCGTTGCTTCACGTCAGGATTACTGTATCCCTCTGACCTTCTTATTGACGATGAAACCCAGAAATTTCATCGCAATTAAATACAAAAGGCACAATGCCGACATAAGTACAAGACAACTGACTCTTCTTACTGTCTATGTTTTGAACCATTTTTTCGACACTAGTTATAGATTCCGATGCTTCACTTCAGGTTTACTGTATCCCTCCGACCTTCTAATTGAAGATGAAACACAGAAATTACATCGGAAATAAATAGAAAAGGCACAATGCCGACTTCAGTACAAGAAAACTGACTCTTCTTACTGTCTATGTTTTGAACCATTCCTGTGACCCTAGTTATAGATTCCGATGCTTTACATCAGGCTTACTGTATCCCTCTGACCTTCATATTAACGATGAATTACAGAAATTTAATCGGAATTAAATACAAAAGGCACAATGCCGACTTAAGTACAAGAAAACTGACTCTTCTTAGTGTCTATGTTTTGAACCATTCCTGTGACACCACTTATAGATTCCGATGCTTCACTTGAAGTATACTGTATCCCTCTGCCCTTCTTATTGACGATGAAACATAGAAATTGCATCGGAATGAAATAGAAAAGGAACGATGCCGACTTAGGTACAAGAGAACTGACTCATCTTACTGTCAATGCTTTGAACCATTCCTGTGACACTAGTTATAGATTCCGTTGCTTCACGTCAGGATTACTGTATCCCTCTGACCTTCTTATTGACGATGAAACACAGAAATTTCATCGGAATTAAATACAAAAGGCACAATGCCGACTTAAGTTCGTGACAACTGACTCTTCCTACTGTCTATGCTTTGAACCATTCCTTCGACACTAGTTATAGATTCCGATGCTTCACTTCAGGTTTACTGTATCCCTCTGACCTTCTAATTGAAGGTGAAACACAGAAATTACATCGGAATTAAATAGAAAAGGCACAATGCCGACTTCAGTACAAGAAAACTGACTCTTCTTACTGTCTATGTTTTGAACCATTCCTGTGACCCTAGTTATAAATTACGATGCTTCACTTCAGCATTACTGTATCCCTCTGACCTTCTTAATGACGATGAAACACAGAAATTGCATCGGAAATAAATACAAAAGGCACAATGCCGACTTAAGTACAAGATAACTGACTCTTCATACTGTCTATGTTTGAACCAGTCATGTGACACTAGTTATAGATTCCGATGCTTTACTTCAGGTTTATTGTATCCCTCTGACCTTCTTATTGACGATGAAAGACAGAAATTGCATCGGAATTAAATACAAAAGGCACAATGCCGACTTAAGTGCAAGAAAACTGACTCTTCTTGCTGTCTATGTTTGAACCATTCCTGTGGCACTAGTTATAGATTCCGGTGCTTCACTTCATGTTTACTGTATCCCTCTGACCTCCTTATTGACGATGAATTACAGAAATTGCATAGGAATTAATTACAAAAGGCACAATGCCGACTTAAGTACAAGAAAACTGACTCTTCTTACTGTCTATGTTTTGAACCATTCCTTCGACACTAGTTATAGATTCCGATGCTTCACCTCAGGTTAACTATATCCCTCTGACCTTGTAATTGACAATGAAACACAGAAATTACATCGGAATTATATAGAAAAGGCACAATGCCGACTTAAGTACAAGAAAATTGACTCTTCTTACTGTCTATGTTTTGAACCATTCCTGTGACACTGGTTATAGATTCCGATGCGTCACCTCAGGTTTACTGTATCCCTCTGACCTTCGTATTGACGATGAAACACAGAAATTGCAACGGAATTAAATACAAAAGGCACAATGCCGACTTCAGTACACGAAAACTGACTCTTCTTACTGTCTATGTTTTGAACCATTCCTGTGACACTAGTTATAGATTCCGATTCTTGACTCAGGTTTACTGTATGCCTCTAACATTCTTATTGACGATGAAACACAGAAACTGCATCGGAATTAAATACAAAAGGCACAATGCCGACATAAGTACAAAAAAACTAACTCTTCTTATTGTCTAAGTTTTGAACCATTCCTGTGTTACTAGTTACAGATTCCGATGCTTCACTTCAGCTTTACTGTATCCCTCTGACCTTCTTATTGACGATGAAACACAGAAATTGCATCGGAAATAAATACAAAAGGCACAATGCCGACTTAAGTACAAGATACCTGACTCTTCATACTGTCTATGTTTGAACCAGTCATGTGACACTAGTTATAGATTCCGATGCTTCACTTCAGGTTTATTGTATCCCTCTGACCTTCTTATTGACGATGAAACACAGAAATTGCATCGGAATTAAATACAAAAGGCACAATGCCGACTTAAGTGCAAGAAAACTGACTCTTCTTGCTGTCTATGTTTGAACCATTCCTGTGACACTAGTTATAGATTCCGGTGCTTCACTTCAGGTTTACTGTATCCCTCTGACCTCCTTATTGACAATGAATTACAGAAATTGCATAGGAATTAATTACAAAGGGCACAATGCCGACTTAAGTACAAGAAAACTGACTCTTCTTACTGTCTATGTTTTGAACCATTCCTTCGACACTAGTTATAGATTCCGATGCTTCACCTCAGGTTAACTGTATCCCTCTGACCTTCTAATTGACGATGAAACACAGAAATTACATCGGAATTATATAGAAAAGGCACAATGCCGACTTAAGTACAAGAAAATTGACTCTTCTTACTGTCTATGTTTTGAACCATTCCTGCGACACTGGTTATAGATTCCGATGCGTCACCTCAGGTTTACTGTATCCCTCTGACCTTCGTATTGACGATGAAACACAGAAATTGCAACGGAATTAAATACAAAAGGCACAATGCCGACTTAAGTACACGAAAACTGACTCTTCTTACTGTCTATGTTTTGAACCATTCCTGCGACACTAGTTATAGTTTCCGATTCTTGACTCAGGTTTACTGAATGCCTCTGACATTCTTATTGACGATGAAACACAGAAACTGCATCGGAATTAAATACAAAAGGCACAATGCCGACATAAGTACAAAAAAACTAACTCTTCTTATTGTCTAAGTTTTGAACCATTCCTGTGTTACTAGTTACAGATTCCGATGCTTCACTTCAGCTTTACTGTATCCCTCTGACCTTCTTATTGACGATGAAACACAGAAATTGCATCGGAATTAAATACAAAAGGCCCAACGCCGACTTATGTACAAGAAAACTGACACTTCTTACTGTCTATGATTTGAACCACTCCTGTGACACTAGTTTTAGATTCCGATGCTTCACTTCAGGTTTACTGTATCCCTCTGACCTTCTTATTGACGTTGAAACACAGAAAATGCATCGGAATTAAATACAAAAGGCACAATGCCGACTTAAGTACAAGAAAACTGACTCTTCTTATTGTCTAAGTTTTGAACCATTCCTGTGACACTAGCTATAGATTCCGATGCTTCACTTCAGCTTTACTGTATCCCTCTTACCTTCTTATTGACGATGAAACACAGAAATTGCATCGGAATTAAATACAAAAGGCACAATGCCGACTTAAGTACAAGAAAACTGACTCTTCTTACTGTCTATGATTTGACCCATTCCTGTGACACTAGTTATAGATTCCGATGATTCACCTCAGGTTTACTGTATCCCTCGGACCTTCTTATTGACGATGAAACACAGAAATTGCATCGGAATTAAATAGAAAAGTCACAATGCCGACTTAAGTACTAGAAAACTGACTCTTCTTACTGTCAATGCTTTGAACCATTCCTGTGACACTAGTTATAGACTCCGATGCTTCACTTCTGGTTTACTGTATCCCTCTGACCTTCTTATTGACGATGAAACACAGAAATTTCATCGGAATTAAATACAAAAGGCACAATTCCGACTTAAGTACAAGAAAACTGACTCTTCTTACTGTCTATGTTTTGAACCATTCCTTCGACACTAGTTATGGATTCCGATGCTTCCCCTCAGGTTTACTGTATCCCTCTGACCTTCTAATTGACGATGAAACACAGAAATTGCATCGGAAATAGAAACAAAAGGCACAATGACGACTTAAGTACAAGAAAACTAACTCTTCTTACTGTCTATGTTTTGAACCATTCCTGTGACACTGGTTATAGATTCCGATGCGTCACCTCAGGCTTACTGTATCCCTCTGACCTTCGTATTGACGATGAAACACAGCAATTGCAACGGAATTAAATACAAAAGGCACAATGCCGACTTAAGTACACGAAAACTGACTCTTCTTACTGTCTATGTTTTGAACCATTCCTGTGACACTAGTTATAGATTCCGACTCTTGACTCAGGTTTACTGTATCCCTCTGACCTTCTTATTGACGATGAAACACAGAAACTGCATCGGAATTAAATACAAAAAACACAATGCCGACATAAGTACAAAAAAACTGACTCTTCTTATTGTCTAAGGTTTGAACCATTCCTGTGTTACTAGTTACAGATTCCGATGCTTCACTTCAGCTTTACTGTATCCCTCTGACCTTCTTATTGACGATGAAACACAGAAATTGCATCGGAATTAAATACAAAAGGCCCAACGCCGACTTAAGTACAAGAAAACTGACACTTCTTACTGTCTATGATTTGAACCACTCCTGTGACACTAGTTTTGGATTCCGATGCTTCACTTCAGGTTTACTGTATCCCTCTGACCTTCTTATTGACGTTGAAACACAGAAACTGCATCGGAATTAAATACAAAAGGCACAATGCCGACTTAAGTACAAGAAAATTGACTCTTCTTATTGTCTAAGTTTTGAACCATTCCTGTGGCACTAGCTATAAATTCCGATGCTTCACTTCAGCTTTACTGTATCCCTCTTACCTTCTTATTGACGATGAAACACAGAAATTGCACCGGATTAAAATACAAAAGGCACAATGCCGACTTAAGTACAAGAAAACTGACTCTTCTTACTGTCTATGATTTGACCCATTCCTGTGACACTAGTTATAGATTCCGAAGATTCACCTCAGGTTTACTGTATCCCTCGGACCTTCTTATTGACGATGAAACACAGAAATTGCATCGGAATTAAATAGAAAAGTCACAATGCCGACTTAAGTGCAAGAAAACTGACTCTTCTTACTGTCAATGCTTTGAACCATTCCTGTGACACTAGTTATAGATTCCGATGCTTCACTTCTGGTTTACTGTATCCCTCTGACCTTCTTATTGACGATGAAACACAGAAATTTCATCGGAATTAAATACAAAAGGCACAATTCCGACTTAAGTACAAGAAAACTGACTCTTCTTAGTGTCTATGTTTTGAACCATTCCTTCGACACTAGTTATGGATTCCGATGCTACACCTCAGGTTTACTGTATCCCTCTGACCTTCTAATTGACGATGAAACACAGAAATTACATCGGAATTATATAGAATAGGCACAATGCCGACTTAAGTACAAGAAAACAGACTCTTCTTACTGTCTATGTTTTGAACCATTCCTGTGACACTAGTTATAGACTCCGATGCGTCACCTCAGGTTTACTGTATCCCTCTGACCTTCTTATTGACGATAAAACACAGAAATTACAACGGAATTAAATACAAAAGGCAAAATGCCCACTTAAGTACAAGAAAACTGACTCTTCTTACTGTCTATGTTTTGACCCATTCCTGTGACACTAGTTATAGATTCCGATGATTCACTTCAGGTTTACTGTATCCCTCGGACCTTCTTATTGACGATGAAACACAGAAATTGCATCGGAAATAAAAACAAAAGGCACAATGACGACTTAAGTACAAGAAAACTGACTCTTCTTACTGTCTATGTTTTGAACCATTCCTGTGACACTAGTTATAGATTACGATGCTTCACTTCTGGTTAACTGTATTCCTCTGATCTTCTTATTTGCGATGAAACACAGAAATTGCATCGGAATTAAATACAAAAGGCACAATGCCGACTTAAGTACAAGATAACTGACTCTTCTTACTGTCTTTGTTTTGAACCATACCTGCGACACTACTTATAAATTACGTTGCTTCACTTCAGCATTACTGTATCCCTCTGACCTTCTTATTGACGATGCAACACAGAAATTGCATCGGAATTAAATACAAAAGGCACAATGCCGACTTAAGTACAAGATAACTGACTCTTCTTACTGTCTATGTTTGAACCACTCATGTGACACTAGTTATAGATTCCGATGCTTCACTTCAGGTTTACTGTATCCCTCTGACCTTCTTATTGACGATGAAACACATAAATTGCATCGGAATTAAATACAAAAGGCACAATGCCGACTTAAGTACAAGAAAACTGACTCTTGTTGCTGTCTATGTTTTGAACCATTCCTGTGACACTAGTTATAGATTCCGGTGCTTCACTTCAGGTTTACTGTATCCCTCTGACCTCCTTATTGACGATGAAACACAGAAATTGTATCGGAATTAATTACAAAAGGCACAATGCCGACTTTAGTACAAGAAAACTGACTTTTCTTACTGACTACGTTTTGAACCATTCATGTGACACTAGTTATAGATTCCGATGCTTTACTTCAGGTTTACTGTATCCCTCTGACCTTCTTATTGACGATGAAACACAGAAATTGCTTCGGAATTAATTACAAAAGGCACAATGCCGACTAAAGTACACGAAAACTGACTCTTCTTACTGTCTATGTTTGAACCATTCCTGTGACACTACTTATAGATTCCGATGCTTCACTTGAGGTATACCGTATCCCTCTGACCTTCTTTTTGACGATGAAACATAGAAATTGCATCGGAATGAAATAGAAACGGAACAATGCCGACTTAGGTACAATTAAACTGACTCTTCTTACTGTCAATGCTTTGAACCATTCCTGTGACGCTAGTTATAGAATCCGTTGCTTCACTTCAGGTTTACTGTATCCCACTGACCTTCTTATTGACGATGAAACACAGAAATTTCATCGGAATTAAATACAAAAGGCACAATGCCGACTTAAGTACAAGAAAACTGACTCTTCTTACTGTCTATGTTTTGAACCATTCCTTCGACACTAGTTACAGATTCCGATGCTTCACTTCAGGTTTACAGTATCCCTTGACCTTCTAATTGACGATGAAACACAGAAATTACATCGGAATTAAATAGAAAGGGCACAATGCCGACTTCAGTACAAGAAAACTGACTCTTCTTACTGTCTATGCTTTGAACCATTTCTGTGACCCTAGTTATAGATACCGATGATTCACCTCAGGTTTACTGTATCCCTCTCACCTTCTTATTGACGATGAAACACAGAAATAGCTTCGGAATTAAATACAAAAGGCACAATGCCGACTTAAGTACAAGAAAACTGACTCTTCTTACTGTCTATGTTTTGAACCATTCCTGTGACACTAGTTATAGATTCCGTTGCTTCACGTCAGGATTACTGTATCCCTCTGACCTTCTTATTGACGATGAAACCCAGAAATTTCATCGCAATTAAATACAAAAGGCACAATGCCGACATAAGTACAAGACAACTGACTCTTCTTACTGTCTATGTTTTGAACCATTTTTTCGACACTAGTTATAGATTCCGATGCTTCACTTCAGGTTTACTGTATCCCTCCGACCTTCTAATTGAAGATGAAACACAGAAATTACATCGGAAATAAATAGAAAAGGCACAATGCCGACTTCAGTACAAGAAAACTGACTCTTCTTACTGTCTATGTTTTGAACCATTCCTGTGACCCTAGTTATAGATTCCGATGCTTTTCATCAGGCTTACTGTATCCCTCTGACCTTCATATTAACGATGAATTACAGAAATTTAATCGGAATTAAATACAAAAGGCACAATGCCGACTTAAGTACAAGAAAACTGACTCTTCTTAGTGTCTATGTTTTGAACCATTCCTGTGACACCACTTATAGATTCCGATGCTTCACTTGAAGTATACTGTATCCCTCTGCCCTTCTTATTGACGATGAAACATAGAAATTGCATCGGAATGAAATAGAAAAGGAACGATGCCGACTTAGGTACAAGAAAACTGACTCATCTTACTGTCAATGCTTTGAACCATTCCTGTGACACTAGTTATAGATTCCGTTGCTTCACGTCAGGATTACTGTATCCCTCTGACCTTCTTATTGACGATGAAACACAGAAATTTCATCGGAATTAAATACAAAAGGCACAATGCCGACTTAAGTTCGTGACAACTGACTCTTCCTACTGTCTATGTTTTGAACCATTCCTTCGACACTAGTTATAGATTCCGATGCTTCACTTCAGGTTTACTGTATCCCTCTGACCTTCTAATTGAAGGTGAAACACAGAAATTACATCGGAATTACATAGAAAAGGCACAATGCCGACTTCAGTACAAGAAAACTGACTCTTCTTACTGTCTATGTTTTGAACCATTCCTGTGACCCTAGTTATAGATTCCGATGCTTCACCTCAGGTTTACTGTATCCCTCTGACCTTCTTATTGACGATGAAACACAGAAATTGCTTCGGAATTAAACACAAAAGGCACAATGCCGACTTAAGTACAGGAAAACTGACTCTTCTAACTGTCTATGTTTTGAGCCATTCATGTGACACTAGTTATAGAATCCGATGCTTCACTTCAGGTTTACTGTATCCCTCTGACCATCTTATTGTTGATGAAACACAGAAATTGCATCGGAATTAAATACAAAAGGCACAATGCCGACTTAAGTACAAGAAAACTGACTCTTCTTACTGTCTATGTTTTGAACCATTCCTGTGACACTAGTTATAGATTCCGATGCTTCACTTCCTGTTACTGTATCCCTCTGACCTTCTTATTGAAGATGAAACACAGATATTGCATCGGAATCAATTACAAAAGGCACAATGCCGACTTACGTACAAGAAAACTGACTCTTCTTACTGTCTATGTTTTGAAACATTCCTGTAACACTAGATATAGATTCCGATGCTTCACTTCAGGTTCAAATGGCTCTGAGAACCTTGGGACTCAACTGCTGTGGTCATCAGTCCCCTAGAACGTAGAACTACTTAAACCTAACTAACCTAAGGACATCACACACATCCATGCCCGAGGCAGGATTCGAACCTGCGACCGTAGCGGTCGCACGGTTCCGGGCTGCGCGCCTAGAACCGCGAGAGATTTACTTCAGGTTTACTATATCCCTCTGACCTTCTTATTGACGATCAAACGCAGAAATCGCATCGGAATTAAATACAAAAAGCACAATGCCTACTTAAGTACAAGAAAAATGACTCTTCTTACTGTCTATGTTTTGAACCATTACGGTGACACTAGCTATAGATTCCGATGCTTCACTTCAGGTTTACTGTATACCTCTGACCTTCTTATTGACGATGAAACACAGAAATTGCATCGGAATTAAATACAAAAGGCACAATGCCGACTTAAGTACAAGAAAACTGACTCTTCTTACTGTCTATGTTTGAACCATTCATGTGTCACTAGTTATAGAATCCGATGCTTCACTTCAGGTTTACTGTATCCCTCTGACCATCTTATTGTTAATGAAACACAGAAATTGCATCGGAATTAAATACAAAAGGCACAATGCCGACTGAATTACAAGAAAACTGACTCTTATTACTGTCTATGTTTTGAACCGTTCCTGTGACACTAGTTATAGATTCCGATGCTTCACTTCATGTTACTGAATCCCTCTGACCTTCTTATTGACGATGAAACACAGAAATTGCATCGGAATTAAATACAAAAGGCACAATGACGACCTAAGTACAAGAAAACTATTCCTACTGTCTATGTTTTGAACCATTCATGTGACACTACCTGTAGCTTCCGATGCTTCACTTCAGGTTTACTGTATCCATCAGACATTCTTATTGACGATGAAACACAGAAATTGCATCGGAATTAAGTACAAAAGGCACAATGCCGACTGATGTACAAGAAAACTGACTCTTCTTACTGTCTATGTTTGCACCATTCATGTGACACTAGTTATAGATTCCGATGCGTCACTTCAAGTTTACTGTATCCCTCTGACCTTCGTATTGACGATGAAACACAGAAATTGCATCGGAATTAAATACAAAAGGCACAATTCCGACTTAAGTACAGGAAAACTGACTCTTCTTACTGTCTATGATTGAACCATTCCTGTGACACTAGTTATAGATTCCGATGCTTCACTTCAGGTTTACTGTATCCCTCTGACCTTCTTATTGACGATGAAACACAGAAAGTGCATCGGAATTAAATACAAAAGGCACAATGCCGACATAAGTACAAGAAAACAGACTCTTCTTTTTGTCTATGTTTTGAACCATTCCTGTGACACTAGTTATACATTCCGATGCTTCACTTCTGGTTTACTGTATCCCTCTGACCTTCTTATTGACGATGAAACACAGAAATTTCTTCGGAATTAAATACAAAAGGCACAATGCTGACTTAAGTACAAGAAAACTGACTCTTCTTACTGTCTATGTTTTGAACCACTCCTTCGACACTAGTTATAGATTTTGATGCTTCACTTCAGGTTTACTGTATCCCTCTGACCTTCTAATTGACGATGAAACACAGAAATTACATCGGAATTAAATAGAAAATTCACAAAGCCGACTTAAGTACTGGAAAACTGACTCTTGTTACTGTCTATGTTTTGAACCATTCCTGTGACACTAGTTATAGATTCCGATGCTTCACCTCAGGTTTACTGTATCCCTCTGACCCTTTTATTGACGATGAAACACAGAAATTGCAACGGAATTAAATACAAAAGGCACAATGCCGAATTAAGTACAAGAACACTGACTCTTCTTACTGTCTATGTTTTGAACCATTCCTGTGACACTAGTTACAGATTCCGATGATTCACTTCAGGTTTACTGTATCTCTCTGACCTTCTAATTGACGATGAAACACAGAAATGGCATCGGAAATAAATACAAAAGGCACAATGCCGACTTAAGTACAAGAAAACTGACTCTTCTTATTGTCTATGTTTGAACCATTCATGAGACACTAGTTATAGAATCCGATGCTTCACTTCAGGTTTACCGTATACCTCTGACCATCTTATTGTTGATGAAACACAGAAATTGCATCGGAATTTAGTACAAAAGGCACAATGCCGACTTAAGTACAAGAAAACTGACTCTTCCTACTTTCTATGTTTTGAACCATTCCTGTGACACTAGTTATAGATTCCGATGCTTCACGTCATGTTACTGTATCCCTCTGACCTTCTTATTGACGATGAAACACAGATATTGCATCGGAATTAAATACAAAAGGCACAATGCCGATTTAAGTACTAGAAAACTGACTCTTCTTACTGTCTATGTTTGCACCATTCACGTGACACTAGTTATAGATTCCGATGCGTCACTTCAGGTTTACTGTATCCCTCCGACTTTCTTATTGACGATGAAACACAGAAATTGCATCGGAATTAAATACAAAATGCACAATTCCGACTTAAGTACAGGTAAACTGACTCTTCTTACTGTCTATGATTGAACCATTCCTGTGACACTAGTTTTAGATTACGATGCTTCACTTCTGGTTAACTGTATTCCTCTGATCTTCTTATTTGCGATGAAACACAGAAATTGCATCGGAATTAAATACAAAAGGACCAATGCCGACTTAAGTACAAGAAAACTGACTCTTCTTACTTTCTATGTTTTGAACCATTCATGTGACACTAGTTTTAGGTTCCGATGCTTCACTTCAGGTGTACTGTATCCCTCTGACCTTCTTATTGACGATGAAACACAGGAAATGCATCGGAATTAAATAGAAAAGGCACAATGCCGACTTAAGTACAAGAAAACTGACTCTTCTTACTGTCTATGTTTTGAACCATTCCTGTCACACTAGTTATAGATTCCGAACTTTCCCTTCAGGTTTACTGTATTCCTCGGACCTTCTTATTGACGATGGAACACAGAAATTGCATAGGAAATGTATACAAAAGGCACAATGCCGACTTAAGTACAAGAAAACTGACTCTACTTACTGTCTATGTTTTGAACCATTCATGTGAAACTAATAATGGATTCCGACGCTTCACTTCAGGTTTACTGTATCCCTCTGACCTTCATATAGACGATGAAACACAGAAATTGCATCGGGATGAAATAGAGAAGGAACAATGCCGACTTAGGTACAAGAAAACTGACTCTCCTTACTGTCTATGATTTGAACCATTCCTGTGACACTAGTTATAAATTCCGATGCTTCACTTCAGGTTTACTGTATCCCTCGGACCTACTTATTGACGATGAAACACAGAAATTGCAACGGAATTAAATACAAAAGGCTCAATGCCGAATTTAGTACAAGAAAACTGACTCTTCTTACTGTCTATGTTTGAACCATTCCTGTGACACTAGTTATAGATTCCGATGCTTCACTTCAGTTTTACTGTATCCCTCTGACCTTCTTATTGACGATGAAACACAGAAACTGCATCGGAATTAAATACAAAAGGCACAATGCCGACTTAAGTACAAGATAACTGACTCTTCTTACTGTCTATGTTTGAACCATTCATGTGACACTAGTTATAGATTCCGATGCTTCACTTCAGGTTTACTGTCTCCCTCTGACCTTCGTATTGACGATGAAACACAGAAATTGCATCGGAATTAAATACAACAGGCACAATGCCGACTTAAGTACAAGAAAACTGACTCTTCTTGCTGTCTATGTTTTGAACCATTTCTGTGACACTAGCTATAGATTCCGGTGCTTCACTTCAGGTTTACTGTATCCCTCTGACCTCCTTATTGACGATGAAACACAGAAATTGTATCGGAATTAATTACAAAAGGCACAATGCCGACTTTAGTACAAGAAAACTGTTTCTTCTTACTGACTACGTTTTGAACAATTCATGTGACACTAGTTATAGATTCCGATGCTTTACTTCAGGTTTACTGTATCCCTCTGACCTTCTTATTGACGATGAAACACAGAAATTGCTTCGGAATTAATTACAAAAGGCACAATGCCGACTTAAGAACAAGAAAACTGACTCTTCTTACTGTCTATGGTTTGAACCATTCCTGTGACACTACTTATAGATTCCGATGCTTCACTTCAGGTTCAAATGGCGCTGAGAACTATGGGACTCAACTGCTGTGGTCATCAGTCCCCTAGAACTTAGAACTACTTAAACCTAACTTACCTGAGGACATCACACACATCCATGCCCGAGGCAGGATTCGAACCAGCGACCGTAGCGGTCGCACGGTTCCGGACTGCGCGCCTAGAACCACGAGAGCTTCACTTCAGGTATACTATATCCCTCTGACCTTCTTATTGACGATGAATCGCAGAAATCGCTTCGGAATTAAATACAAAAAGCACAATGCCGACTTAAGTACAAGAAAATTACTCTTCTTACTGTCTATGTTTTGAACCATTCCTGTTACACTAGTTATAGATTCCGTTGCTTCACGTCAGGATTACTGTGTTCCTCTGACCTTCTTATTGACGATGAAACACAGAAATTTCATCGCAATTAAATACAAAAGGCACAATGCCGACATAAGTACAAGACAACTGACTCTTCTTACTGTGTATGTTTTGAACCATTCCTTCGACACTAGTTATAGATTCCGATGCTTCACTTCAGGTTTACTGTATCCCTCCGACCTTCTAATTGAAGATGAAACACAGAAATTACATCGGAATTAAATAGAAAAGGCACAATGCTGACTTCAGTACAAGAAAACTGACTCTTCTTACTGTCTATGTTTTGAACCATTCCTGTGACACCACTTATAGATTCCGATGCTTCACTTGAGGTTATGCTGTATCCCTCTGCCCTTCTTATTGACGATGAAAGATAGAAATTGCATCGGCATGCAATAGAAAAGGAACAATGCCGACTTAGGTACAAGAAAACTGACTCATCTTACTGTCAATGCTTTGAACCATTCCAGTGACACTAGTTATAGATTCCGTTGCTTCACGTCAGGATTACTGTATCCCTCTGACCTTCTTATTGACGATGAAACACAGAAATTTCATCGGAATTAAATACAAAAGGCACAATGCCGACTTAAGTACGTGACAACTGACTCTTCCTACTGTCTATGTTTTGAACCATTCCTTCGACACTAGTTATAGATTCCGATGCTTCAATTCAGGTTTACTGTATCCCTCTGACCTTCTAATTGAAGGTGAAACACAGAAATCACATCGGAATTAAATAGAAAAGGCACAATGCCGACTGCAGTACAAGAAAACTGACTCTTCTTAGTGTCTATGTTTTGAACCATTCCTGTGACCCTAGTTATAGATTCCGATGCTTCACCTCAGGTTTACTGTATCCCTCTGACCTTCTTATTGACGATGAAACACAGAAATTGCATCGGAATTAAATACAAAAGGCACAATGCCGACTTAAGTACAAGAAAACTGACTCTTTTTACTGTCTATGTTTTGAACCAGTCCTGTGACACTAGTTATAGATTCCGATGCTGCACTTCATGTTACTGTATCCTTCTGACCTTCTTATTGAAGATGAAACACAGATTTTGCATCGGAATCAATTACAAAAGGCACAATGCCGACTTACGTACAAGAAAACTGACTCTTCTTACTGTCTATGTTTTGAAACATTCCCGTGACACTAGATATAGATTCCGATGCTTCACTTCAGGTTCAAATGGCTCTGAGAACTATGGGACTCAACTGCTGTGGTCAACAGTCCCCTAGAACTTAGAACTACTTAAACCTAACTAACCTAAGGACATCACACACATCCATGCCCGAGGCAGGATTCGAACCTGCGACCGTAGCGGTCGCACGGTTCCGGGCTGCGCGCCTAGAACCGCGAGAGCTTCACTTCAGGTTTACTATATCCCTCTGACCTTCTTATTGACGATCAAACGCAGAAATCGCATCGGAATTAAATACAAAAAGCACAATGCCGACTTAAGTACAAGAAAAATGACTCTTCTTACTGTCTATGTTTTAACCATTACTGTGACACTAGCTATAGATTCCGATGCTTCACTTCAGGTTTACTGTATCCCTCTGACCTTCTTATTGACGATGAAACAAAGAAATTGCATCGGAATTAAATACAAAAGGCACAATGCCGACTGAAGTACAAGAAAACTGACTCTTCTTACTGTCTATGTTTTGAACCATTCCTGTGACACTAGTTATAGATTCCGATGCTTCACTTCATGTTACTGAATCCCTCTGACCTTCTTATTGACGATGAAACACAGAAATTGCATCGGAATTAAATACAAAAGGCACAATGACGACCTAAGTACAAGAGAACTCTTCCTACTGTCGATGTTTTGAACCATTCATGTGACACTAGTTATAGCTTCCGATGCTTCACTTCAGGTTTACTGTATCCATCAGACCTTCTTATTGACGATGAAACACAGAAATTGCATCGAAATTAAATACAAAAGGCACAATGCCGACTTATGTACAAGAAAACTGACTCTTCTTACTGTCTATGTTTGCACCATTCATGTGACACTAGTTATAGATTCCGATGCGTCACTTCAGGTTTACTGAATCCCTCTGTCCTTCTTATTGACGATGAAACACAGAAAATGCATCGGAATTTAATACAAAAGGCACAATGCCGACTTAAGTACAAGAAAACTGACTCTTCTTCTTGTCTATGTTTTGAACCATTCCTGTGACACTAGTTATAGATTCCGATGCTTCACTTCTGGTTTACTGTATCCCTCTGACCTTCTTATTGACGATGAAACACAGAAATTTCTTCGGAATTAAATACAAAAGGCACAATGCTGACTTAAGTACAAGAAAACTGACTCTTCTTACTGCCTATGTTTTGAACCACTCCTTCGACACTAGTTATAGATTCCGATGCTTCACTTCAGGTTTACTGTATCCCTCTGACCTTCTAATTGACGATGAAACACAGTAATTACATCGGAATTAAATAGAAAAGGCACAATGACGACCTAAGTACAAGAGAACTCTTCCTACTGTCGATGTTTTGAACCATTCATGTGACACTAGTTATAGCTTCCGATGCTTCACTTCAGGTTTACTGTATCCATCAGACCTTCTTATTGACGATGAAACACAGAAATTGCATCGAAATTAAATACAAAAGGCACAATGCCGACTTATGTACAAGAAAACTGACTCTTCTTACTGTCTATGTTTGCACCATTCATGTGACACTAGTTATAGATTCCGATGCGTCACTTCAGGTTTACTGAATCCCTCTGTCCTTCTTATTGACGATGAAACACAGAAAATGCATCGGAATTTAATACAAAAGGCACAATGCCGACTTAAGTACAAGAAAACTGACTCTTCTTCTTGTCTATGTTTTGAACCATTCCTGTGACACTAGTTATAGATTCCGATGCTTCACTTCTGGTTTACTGTATCCCTCTGACCTTCTTATTGACGATGAAACACAGAAATTTCTTCGGAATTAAATACAAAAGGCACAATGCTGACTTAAGTACAAGAAAACTGACTCTTCTTACTGCCTATGTTTTGAACCACTCCTTCGACACTAGTTATAGATTCCGATGCTTCACTTCAGGTTTACTGTATCCCTCTGACCTTCTAATTGACGATGAAACACAGTAATTACATCGGAATTAAATAGAAAAGTCACAAATCCGACTTAAGTACTGGAAAATTGACTCTTGTTACTGTCTATGTTTTGAACCATTCCTTTGACACTAGTTATATATTCCGATGCTTCACCTTAGGTTTACTGTATCCCTCTGACCTTTTTATTGACGATGAAACACAGAAATTGCAACGGAATTAAATACAAAAGGCACAATGCCGAATTAAGTACAAGAAAACTGACTCTTCTTACTGTCTATGTTTTGAACCATTCCTGTGACACTAGTTACAGATTCCGATGATTCACTTCAGGTTTACTGTATCTCTCTGACCTTCTTATTGACGATGAAACACAGAAATTGCATCAGAAATAAATACAAAAGGCACAATGCCGACTTAAGTACAAGAAAACTGACTCTTCTTATTGTCTATGTTTGAACCATTCATGAGACACTAGTTATAGAATCCGATGCTTCACTTCAGGTTTACTGTATCCCTCTGACCATCTTATTGTTGATGAAACACAGAAATTGCATCGGAATTTAGTACAAAACGCACAATGCCGACTTAAGTACAAGAAAACTGACTCTTCTTACTGTCTATGTTTTGAACCATTCCTGTGACACTAGTTATAGATTCCGATGCTTCACGTCATGTTACTGTATCCCTCTGACCTTCTTATTGACGATGAAACACAGAAATTGCATCGGAATTAAATACAAAAGGCACAATGACGACCTAAGTACAAGAAAACTCTTCCTACTGTCTACGTTTTGAACCATTCATGTGACACTAGTTATAGCTTCCGATGCTTCACTTCAGGTTTACTGTATCCATCAGACCTTCTTTTTGACGATGAAACACAGAAATTGCATCGGAATTAAATACAAAAGGCACAATGCCGACTTATGTACAAGAAAACTGGCTCATCTTACTGTCTATGTTTGCACCATTCATGTGACACTAGTTATAGATTCCGATGCGTCACTTCAGGTTTAGTGTATCCCTCTGACCTTCTTATTGACGATGAAACACAGAAATTGCATCGGAATTAAATACAAAATGCACAATTCCGACTTAAGTACAGGAAAACTGACTCTTCTTACTGTCTATGATTGAACCATTCCTGTGACACTAGTTTTAGATTTCGATGCTTCACTTCAGGTTTACTGTATCCCTCTGACCTTCTTATTGACGATGAAACACAGGAAATGCATCGGAATTAAATAGAAAAGGCACAATGCTGACTTAAGTACAAGAAAACTGACTCTTCTTACTGTCTATGTTTTGAACCATTCCTGTGACACTAGTTATAGATTCCGATGCTTCACTTCTGGTTTACTGTATCCCTCTGACCTTCTTATTGCTGATGAAACACAGAAATTTCTTCGGAATTAAATACAAAAGGCACAATGCCGACTTAAGTACAAGAAAACTGACTCTTCTTACTGTCTATGTTTTGAACCACTCCTTCGACACTAGTTATAGTTTCCGATGCTTCACTTCAGGTTTACTGTATCCCTCTGACATTCTAATTGACGATGAAACACAGAAATTACATCGGAATTAAATAGAAAAGACACAATGCCGACTTAAGTACAAGAAAACTGACTCTTCTTACTGTCTATGTTTTGAACCACTCCTTCGACACTAGTTATAGTTTCCGATGCTTCACTTCAGGTTTACTGTATCCCTCTGACATTCTAATTGACGATGAAACACAGAAATTTCTTCGGAATTAAATACAAAAGGCACAATGCTGACTTAAGTACAAGAAAACTGACTCTTCTTACTGTCTATGTTTTGAACCATTCCTGTGACACTAGTTATAGATTCCGATGCGTCACTTCAGGTTTAGTGTATCCCTCTGACATTCTTATTGACGATGGAACACAGAAATTGCATAGGAAATGTATACAAAAGGCACAATGCCGACTTAAGTACAAGAAAACTGACTCTACTTACTGTCTATGTTTTGAACCATTCATGAGACACTAATAATGGATTCCGACGCTTCACTTCAGGTTTACTGTATCCCTCTGACCTTCATATAGACGATGAAACACAGAAATTGCATCGGGATGAAATAGAGAAGGAACAATGCCGACTTAGGTACAAGAAAACTGACTCTTCTTACTGTCTATGATTTGAACCATTCCTGTGACACTAGTTATAGATTCCGATGCTTCACTTCAGGTTTACTGTATCCCTCTGACCTACTTATTGACGATGAAACACAGAAATTGCAACGGAATTAAATACAAAAGGCACAATGCCGAATTTAGTACAAGAAAACTGACTCTTCTTACTGTCTATGTTTTGAACCATTCCTGTGACACTAGTTATAGATTCCGATGCTTCACTTCAGGTTTACTGTATCCCTCTGACCTTCTTATTGACGATGAAACACAGAAATTGCATCGGAATTAAATACAAAAGGCACAATGGCGACTTAAGTACAAAAAAACTTACTCTTCTTACTGTTTATGTTTTGAACCATTCCTGTGACACTAGTTATAGATTCCGATGCTTCACTTCATGTTACTGTATCCCTCTGACCTTCTTATTGACGATGAAACACAGAAATTGCATCGGAATTAAATATAAAAGGCACAATGACGACCTAAGTACAAGAAATCTCTTCCTACTGTCTATGTTTTGAACTATTCATGTGACACTAGTTATAGCTTCCGATGCTTCACTTCAGGTATACTGTATCCATCAGATCTTCTTATTGACGATCAAACGCAGAAATCGCATCGGAATTAAATACAAAAAGGACAATGCCGACTTAAGTACAAGAAAAATGACTCTTCGTACTGTCTATGTTTTGAACCATTACTGTGACACTAGTTATAGATTCCGATGCTTCACTTCAGGTTTTCTGTATCCCTCTGACCTTCTTATTGACGATGAAACACAGAAATTGCATCGGAATTAAATACAAAAGGCACAATGCCGACTTAAGTACAAGAAAACTGACTCTTCTTACTGTCTATGTTTTGAACCTTTCCTGTGACACTAGTTATAGATTCCGATGCTTCACTTCATGTTACTGTATCACTCTGACCTTCTTATTGACGATGAAACACAGAAATTGCATCGGAATTAAATACAATAGGCACAATGCCGACATATGTACAAGAAAACTGACTCTTCTTACTGTCTATGTTTGCACCATTCATGTGACCATAGTTATAGATTCCGATGCGTCACGTCAGGTTTACTGTATCCCTCTGACCTTCTTATTGACGGTGAAACATAGAAATTGCATCGGAATTAGATAGAAAAGGAACAATGCCGACTTAAATACAAGAAAACAGACACTTCATACTGTCTATGTTTTGAACCATTCCTGTGACACTAGTTATAGATTCCGATGCTTCACTTCAGGATTACTGTATCCCTCTGACCTTCTTATTGAAGATAATACACAGATACTGCATCGGAATTAAATACAAAAGGCACAATGCCGACTTAAGTACAAGAAAACTGACTCTTCTTACTGTCTATGTTTGAACCATTCCTGTGACACTAGTTATAGATTGCGATGCTTCACTTCAGGTTTACTGTATCTTTGTGACCTTCTTATTGACGATGATACACAGAATTTGCATCGGAATTAAATACAAAAGGCACAATGCCGACTTAAATACAAGAAAACTGACTCTTCTTACTGTCTATGTTCGATCCATTCCTGTGACACTAGATATAGATTCCGATGATTCACTTCAGGTTTACTGTATCCCTCTGACCTACTTAATGACGATGAAACGCAGAAATCGAATCGGAAAGAAATACAAAAAGCACAATGCCGACTTAAGTACAAGATAACTGACTCTTCTTACTGTCTATGTTTTGAGCCATTCCTGTGACACTAGTTATAGATTCCGATGCTTCACATCAGGTTTACTGTATCCCTCTGACCTTCTTATTGAAGATGAAACACAGATATTGAATCGGAATGAAATACAAAAGGCACAATGCCGACTTAAGTACAAGAACACTGACTCATCTTACTGTCTATGTTTTGAACCATTCCTGAGACACTAGTTATAGATTCCGATGCTTCACTTCAGGTTTACTGTATCCCTCTGACAATCTTATTGACGATGATGCACAGAAATTGCATCGGAATTAAATTCAAAAGGCACAATGCCGACTTAAGTACAAGAAAACAGACTCTTCTTACTGTCTATATTTTGAACCATTCATGTGACACTAGTTATAGATTCTGATGCTTCACTTCAGGTTTACTGTATCCCTTGGACCGTCTTATTGACGATGAAACACAGAAATTGCATCGGAATTAAATACAAATGCACAATGCCGACTTAAGTACAAGATATCTGACTCTTCTTACTGTCTACGGTTTGAAATATTCCTGTGACACTAGTTATAGATTCCGATGCTTCACTTTAGGTTTACTGTATCCCTCTGACCTTCTTATTGACGATGAAACACAGAAATTGCATTGAAATTAAATACAAACGGCACAATGCCGACTTAAGTACAAGAAAACTGACTCTTCTTACTCTCTATGTTTTGAACCATTCATGGGACACAAATTATAGATTCCGATGCTTCACTTCAGGTTTACTGTATCCCTCTGATCGTCTTATTGACGATGAAACACAGAAATTGCATCGGAATTAAATACAAAAGGCACAATGCCGGCTCAGGTACAAGAAGTCTTTCTCTTCTTACTGTCTATGTTTTGAACCTTTCCTGTGAGACCGGTTTTTGATTCCTATGCTTCACATCAGCATTACGGTATCCCTTGGACCTTCTTATTGACGACGAAACACAGAAATTGCATCGGAATTAAATAGAAAAGGCACAATGCCGACTTAAGTACAAGGGAACTGACTCGTCTTACTGTGTATGTTTTGAACCATTCCTGTGACACTAGTTATAGATTCCGATGCTTCACTTCAGGTTCACTGTACCCTCTGACCTTCTTATTGACGATGAAACACTGAAATTGCATCGGAATTAAACACAAAAGGCACAATGCCGACTTAAGTACAAGAAAACTGACTCTTCTTACTGTCTTTGTTTTGAACCATACCTGTGACACTAGCTATAGATTCCGATGCTTCACTTCAGATTAACTGTATCCCTCTGACCTTCTTATTGACGATGAAACACAGAAATTGAATTGGAATTACATACAAAAGGCACAACGCCGACTTAAGTACAAGAAAACTGACTCTTCTTACTGTCTATGTTTTGAAAGGTTAATGTGACACTAGTTATAGATTCCGATGCTTCACTTCAGGTTTACTGTATCCCTCCGACCTTCTTATTGACGATGAAACACAGAAATTGCATCGGAATTAAATACAAAAGACACAATGCCGACTTAAGTACAAGAAAACTGTGTCTTCTTACTGTCTATGTTTTAAACCATTCATGTGACACTATTTATAGATTCCGATGCTTTACTCCAGGTTTACTGTATCCCTCTGACCTTCGTGTTGACGATGAATCACAGAAATTAATTCGGAATTAAACAGAAAAGGCACAATTCCGACTTAAGTACAAGAAAACTGACTCTTCTTACTGTCTATGTTTTGATCCATTCCTGTGACACTAGTTATAGATTCCGATGCTTCACTTCAGGTTTACTGTATCCCTCTGACCTTCTTATTGACGATGAAACATAGTAATTGTTTCGGAATTAAATAGAAAAGGAACAGTGCCGACTTAAGTACAAGAAAACTGACTCTTCTTACTGTCTATGTTTTGAACCATTCCTATGACACTAGTTATAGATTCCGATGCCTCACTTCACGTTTACTGTATCCCTCTGACCTTCTTATTGACGATGAAACACAGAAATTGCAACGGAATTAAATAGAAAAGGCACAATGCAGACTTAAGTACAAGAAAACAGACTCTTCTTACTGTCTGTGGTTTGAACCATTCCTGTGACACTAAATATAGATTCCCATGCTTCACTTCAGGTTTACTGTATCTCTCTGACCTTCTTATTGACGATGAAACACAGAAATTGCATGGGAATTAAATACAAAAATCACAATGCCGACTTAAGTACAAGAAAGCTGACCCTTCTAACTGTCTATGTTTTGAACCATTCATGTGACACTAGTTATAGATTCCGATGCTTCACTTCAGGTTTACTGTATCCCTCTGACCTTCTTATTGACGATGAAACACAGAAATTGCATCGGAATTAAATACAAAACGCACAATGCCGACTTAAGTACAAGAAAACAGACTCTTCTTACTGTCTATGGTTTGAACCATTCCTGTGACACTAGTTATAGATTCCGATGCTTCACTTCAGGTTTACTGTATCCCTCTGACCTTCTTATTGACGATGTAACACAGAAATTGCATCGGAACTAAATACAAGAGGCACAATGCCGACTTAAGTACAAGAAAACTGAATCTTCTTACTGTCTATGATGTAAACCATTCATGTGACACTAGTTATAGATTCCGATGCTTTACTCCAGGTTTACTCTATCCCTCAGACCTTCTTATTGACGATGAAACACAGAAATTGCATCGGCATTAAATAGAAAAGGCACAATGCCGACTTAAGTACAAGAAAACTGACTCTTCTTACTGTCTATGTTTTGAACCAATCATGTCACACTAGTTATAGATTCCGAACTTTCACTTCAGGTTTACTGTATCCCTCGGACCTTATTGACGATGGAACACAGAAATTGCATAGGAAATGTATACAAAAGGCACAATGCCGACTTAAGTACAAGAAAACTGACTCTACTTACTGTCTATGTTTTGAACCATTCATGTGACACTAATAATGGATTCCGACGCTTCACTTCAGGTTTACTGTATCCCTCTGACCTTCATATAGACGATGAAACACAGAAATTGCATCGGGATGAAATAGAGAAGGAACAATGCCGACTTAGGTACAAGAAAACTGACTCTTCTTACTGTCTATGATTTGAACCATTCCTGTGACACTAGTTATAGTTTCCGATGCTTCACTTCAGGTTTACTGTATCCCTCTGACCTACTTATTGACGATGAAACACAGAAATTGCAACGGAATTAAATACAAAACGCACAATGCCGAATTTAGTACAAAAAAACTGACTCTTCTTACTGTCTATGTTTTGAACCATTCCTGTGACACTAGTTATAGATTCCGATGCTTCACTTCAGGTTTACTGTATCCCTCTGACCTTCTTATTGACGATGAAACACAGAAATTGCATCGGAATTAAATACAAAAGGCACAATGGCGACTTAAGTACAAGAAAACTGACTCTTCTTACTGTTTATGTTTTGAACCATTGTTGTGACACTAGTTATAGATTCCGATGCTTCACTTCATGTTACTGTATCCCTCTGACCTTCTTATTGACGATGAAACACAGAAATTGCATCGGAATTAAATACAAAAGGCACAATGACGACCTAAGTACAAGAAATCTCTTCCTACTGTCTATGTTTTGAACTATTCATGTGACACTAGTTATAGCTTCCGATGCTTCACTTCAGGTATACTGTATCCATCAGATCTTCTTATTGACGATCAAACGCAGAAATCGCATCGGAATTAAATACAAAAAGGACAATGCCGACTTAAGTACAAGAAAAATGACTCTTCTTACTGTCTATGTTTTGAACCATTACTGTGACACTAGTTATAGATTCCGATGCTTCACTTCAGGTTTTCTGTATCCCTCTGACCTTCTTATTGACGATGAAACACAGAAATTGCATCGGAATTAAATACAAAAGGCACAATGCCGACTTAAGTCCAAGAAAACTGATTCTTCTTACTGTCTATGTTTTGAACCTTTCCTGTGACACTAGTTATAGATTCCGATGCTTCACTTCATGTTACTGTATCACTCTGACCTTCTTATTGACGATGAAACACAGAAATTGCATCGGAATTAAATACAATAGGCACAATGCCGACATATGTACAAGAAAACTGACTCTTCTTACTGTCTATGTTTGCACCATTCATGTGACACTAGTTATAGATTCCGATGCGTCACGTCAGGTTTACTGTATCCCTCTGACCTTCTTATTGACGGTGAAACATAGAAATTGCATCGGAATTAGATAGAAAAGGAACAATGCCGACTTAAGTACAAGAAAACAGACTCTTCTTACTGTCTATATTTTGAACCATTCATGTGACACTAGTTATAGATTCTGATGCTTCACTTCAGGTTTACTGTATCCCTTGGACCTTCTTATTGACGATGAAACACAGAAATTGCATCGGAATTAAATACAAAAGGCACAATGCCGACTTAAGTACAAGATATCTGACTCTTCTTACTGTCTACGGTTTGAAATATTCCTGTGACACTAGTTATAGATTCCGATGCTTCACTTTAGGTTTAATGTATCCCTCTGACCTTCTTATTGACGATGAAACACAGAAATTGCATTGAAATTAAATACAAACGGCACAATGCCGACTTAAGTACAAGAAAACTGTCTCTTCTTACTCTCTATGTTTTGAACCATTCATGGGACACAAATTATAGATTCCGATGCTTCACTTCAGGTTTACTGTATCCCTCTGATCGTCTTATTGACGATGAAACACAGAAATTGCATCGGAATTAAATACAAAAGGCACAATGCCGGCTCAGGTACAAGAAGTCTTTCTCTTCTTACTGTCTATGTTTTGAACCTTTCCTGTGAGACCGGTTTTTTATTCCTATGCTTCACATCAGCATTACTGTATCCCTTGGACCTTCTTATTGACGACGAAACACAGAAACTGCATCGGAATTAAATAGAAAAGGCACAATGCCGACTTAAGTACAAGGGAACTGACTCGTCTTACTGTGTATGTTTTGAACCATTCCTGTGACACTAGTTATAGATTCCGATGCTTCACTTCAGGTTCACTGTACCCTCTGACCTTCTTATTGACGATGAAACACTGAAATTGCATCGGAATTAAACACAAAAGGCACAATGCCGACTTAAGTACAAGAAAACTGACTCTTCTTACTGTCTTTGTTTTGAACCATTCCTGTGACACTAGCTATAGATTCCGATGCTTCACTTCAGATTAACTGTATCCCTCTGACCTTCTTATTGACGATGAAACACAGAAATTGAATTGGAATTACATACAAAAGGCACAACGCCGACTTAAGTACAAGAAAACTGACTCTTCTTACTGTCTATGTTTTGAAAGGTTCCTGTGACACTAGTTATAGATTCCGATGCTTCACTTCAGGTTTACTGTATCCCTCTGACCTTCTTATTGACGATGAAACATAGTAATTGCATCGGAATTAAATAGAAAAGGAACAGTGCCGACTTAAGTACAAGAAAACTGACTCTTCTTACTGTCTATGTTTTGAACCATTCCTATGACACTAGTTATAGATTCCGATGCTTCACTTCACGTTTACTGTATCCCTCTGACCTTCTTATTGACGATGAAACACAGAAATTGCAACGGAATTAAATAGAAAAGGCACAATGCCGACTTAAGTACAAGAAAACAGACTCTTCTTACTGTCTATGGTTTGAACCATTCCTGTGACACTAGTTATAGATTCCGATGCTTCACTTCAGGTTTACTGTATCCCTCTGACCTTCTTATTGACGATGTAACACAGAAATTGCATCGGAACTAAATACAAGAGGCACAATGCAGACTTAAGTACAAGAAAACTGAATCTTCTTACTGTCTATGATGTAAACCATTCATGTGACACTAGTTTTAGATTCCGATGCTTTACTCCAGGTTTACTCTATCCCTCAGACCCTCTTATTGACGATGAAAAACAGAAATTGCATCGGAATTAAATACAAAAGGCACAATGCCGACTTAAGTACAAGAAAACTGACTCTTCTTACTGTCTATGGTTTGAACCATTCCTGTGACACTAGTTATAGATTCCGATGCTTCACTTCAGGTTTACTGTATCCCTCTGACCTTCTTATTGACGATGTAACACAGAAATTGCATCGGAACTAAATACAAGAGGCACAATGCAGACTTAAGTACAAGAAAACTGAATCTTCTTACTGTCTATGATGTAAACCATTCATGTGACACTAGTTTTAGATTCCGATGCTTTACTCCAGGTTTACTCTATCCCTCAGACCCTCTTATTGACGATGAAAAACAGAAATTGCATCGGAATTAAATACAAAAGGCACAATGCCGACTTAAGTACAAGAAAACTGACTCTTCTTACTGTCTATGTTTTGAACCAATCATGTCACACTAGTTATAGATTCCGAACTTTCACTTCAGGTTTACTGTATCCCTCGGACCTTCTTATTGACGATGGAACACAGAAATTGCATAGGAAATGTATACAAAAGGCACAATGCCGACTTAAGTACAAGAAAACTGACTCTACTTACTGTCTATGTTTTGAACCATTCATGTGACACTAATAATGGATTCCGACGCTTCACTTCAGGTTTACTGTATCCCTCTGACCTTCATATAGACGATGAAACACAGAAATTGCATCGGGATGAAATAGAGAAGGAACAATGCCGACTTAGGTACAAGAAAACTGACTCTTCTTACTGTCTATGATTTGAACCATTCCTGTGACACTAGTTATAGATTCCGATGCTTCACTTCAGGTTTATTGTATCCCTCCGACCTACTTATTGACGATGAAACACAGAAATTGCAACGGAATTAAATACAAAAGGCACAATGCCGAATTTAGTACAAGAAAACTGACTCTTCTTACTGTCTATGTTTTCAACCATTCCTGTGACACTAGTTATAGATTCCGATGCTTCACTTCAGGTTTACTGTATCCCTCTGACCTTCTTATTGACGATGAAACACAGAAATTGCATCGGAATTAAATACAAAAGGCACAATGACGACCTAAGTACAAGAAATCTCTTCCTACTGTCTATGTTTTGAACTATTCATGTGACACGAGTTATAGCTTCCGATGCTTCACTTCAGGTATACTGTATCCATCAGATCTTCTTATTGACGATCAAACGCAGAAATCGCATCGGAATTAAATACAAAAAGGACAATGCCGACTTAAGTACAAGAAAAATGACTATTCTTACTGTCTATGTTTTGAACCATTACTGTGACACTAGTTATAGATTCCGATGCTTCACTTCAGGTTTTCTGTATCCCTCTGACCTTCATATTGACGATGAAACACAGAAATTGCATCGGAATTAAATACAAAAGGCACAATGCCGACTTAAGTACAAGAAAACTGACTCTTCTTACTGTCTATGCTTTGAACCTTTCCTGTGACACTAGTTATAGATTCCGATGCTTCACTTCATGTTACTGTATCACTCTGACCTTCTTATTGACGATGAAACACAGAAATTACATCGGAATTAAATACAATAGGCACAATGCCGACATATGTACAAGAAAACTGACTCTTCTTACTGTCTATGTTTGCACCATTCATGTGACACTAGTTATAGATTCCGATGCGTCACGTCAGGTTTACTGTATCCCTCTGACCTTCTTATTGACGGTGAAACATAGAAATTGCATCGGAATTAGATAGAAAAGGAACAATGCCGACTTAAATACAAGAAAACTGACACTTCATACTGTCTATGTTTTGAACCATTCCTGTGACACTAGTTATAGATTCCGATGCTTCACTTCAGGTTTACTGTATCCCTCTGACCTTCTTATTGAAGATGATACACAGATACTGCATCGGAATTAAATACAAAAGGCACAATGCCAACTTAAGTACAAGAAAACTGACTCTTCTTACTGTCTGTGTTTGAACCATTCCTGTGACACTAGTTATAGATTGCGATGCTTCACTTCAGGTTTACTGTATCTTTGTGACCTTCTTATTGACGATGATACACTGAATTTGCATCGGAATTAAATACAAAAGGCACAATGCCGACTTAAGTACAAGAAAACTGACTCTTCTTACTGTCTATGTTTGATCCATTCCTGTGACACTAGATATAGATTCCGATGATTCACTTCAGGTTTACTGTATCCCTCTGACCTTCTTAATGACGATGAAACGCAGAAATCGAATCGGAAAGAAATACAAAAAGCACAATGCCGACTTAAGTACAAGATAACTGACTCTTCTTACTGTCTATGTTTTGAGCCATTCCTGTGACACTAGTTATAGATCCCGATGCTTCACTTCACGTTTACTGTATCCCTCTGACCTTCTTATTGACGATGAAACACAGAAATTGCAACGGAATTAAATAGAAAAGGCACAATGCAGACTTAAGTACAAGAAAACAGACTCTTCTTACTGTCTATGGTTTGAACCATTCCTGTGACACTAAATATAGATTCCCATGCTTCACTGCAGGTTTACTGTATCCCTCTGACCTTCTTATTGACGATGAAACACAGAAATTGCATCGGAATTAAATACAAAAGGCACAATGCCGACTTAAGTACAAGAAAACAGACTCTTCTTACTGTCTATGGTTTGAACCATTCCTGTGACACTAGTTATAGATTCCGATGCTTCACTTCAGGTTTACTGTATCCCTCTGACCTTCTTATTGACGATGATACACAGAATTTGCATCGGAATTAAATACAAAAGGCACAATGCCGACTTAAGTACAAGAAAACTGACTCTTCTTACTGTCTATGTTTGATCCATTCCTGTGACACTAGATATAGATTCCGATGATTCACTTCAGGTTTACTGTATCCCTCTGACCTTCTTAATGACGATGAAACGCAGAAATCGAATCGGAAAGAAATACAAAAAGCACAATGCCGACTTAAGTACAAGATAACTGACTCTTCTTACTGTCTATGTTTTGAGCCATTCCTGTGACACTAGTTATAGATTCCGATGCTTCACATCAGGTTTCCTGTATCCCTCTGACCTTCTTATTGAAGATGAAACACAGATATTGAATCGGAATGAAATACAAAAGGCACAATGCCGACTTAAGTACAAGAACACTGACTCATCTTACTGTCTATGTTTTGAACCATTCCTGAGACACTAGTTATAGATCCCGATGCTTCACTTCAGGTTTACTGTATCCCTCTGACAATCTTATTGACGATGATGCACAGAAATTGCATCGGAATTAAATACAAAAGGCACAATGCCGACTTAAGTACAAGATATCTGACTCTTCTTACTGTCTACGGTTTGAAATATTCCTGTGACACTAGTTATACATTCCGATGCTTCACTTTAGGTTTACTGTATCCCTCTGACCTTCTTATTGACGGTGAAACACAGAAATTGCATCGAAATTAAATACAAACGGCACAATGCCGACTTAAGTACAAGAAAACTGACTCTTCTTACTCTCTATGTTTTGAACCATTCATGGGACACAAATTATAGATTCCGATGCTTCACTTCAGGTTTACTGTATCCCTCTGATCGTCTTATTGACGATGAAACACAGAAATTGCATCGGAATTAAATACAAAAGGCACAATGCCGGCTCAGGTACAAGAAGTCTTTCTCTTCTTACTGTCTATGTTATGAACCTTTCCTGTGAGACCGGTTTTTGATTCCTACGCTTCACATCAGCATTACTGTATCCCTTGGACCTTCTTATTGACGACGAAACACAGAAATTGCATCGGAATTAAATAGAAAAGGCACAATGCCGACTTAAGTACAAGGGAACTGACTCGTCTTACTGTGTATGTTTTGAACCATTGTTGTGACACTAGTTATAGATTCCGATGCTTCACTTCAGGTTTACTCTATCCCTCTGACCTTCTTATTGACGATGAAACATAGTAATTGCATCGGAATTAAATAGAAAAGGAACAGTGCCGACTTAAGTACAAGAAAACTGACTCTTCTTGCTGTCTATGTTTTGAACCATCCCTATGACACTAGTTATAGATTCCGATGCTTCACTTCACGTTTACTGTATCCCTCTGACCTTCTTATTGACGATGAAACACAGAAATTGCAACGGAATTAAATAGAAAAGGCACAATGCAGACTTAAGTACAAGAAAACAGACTCTTCTTACTGTCTATGGTTTGAACCATTCCTGTGACACTAAATATAGATTCCCATGCTTCACTTCAGGTTTACTGTATCCCTCTGACCTTCTTATTGACGATGAAACACAGAAATTGCATCGGAATTAAATACAAAAGGCACAATGCCGACTTAAGTACAAGAAAACAGACTCTTCTTACTGTCTATGGTTTGAACCATTCCTGTGACACTAGTTATAGATTCCGATGCTTCACTTCAGGTTTACTGTATCCCTCTGACCTTCTTATTGACGATGTAACACAGAAATTGCATCGGAACTAAATACAAGAGGCACAATGCCGACTTAAGTACAAGAAAACTGAATCTTCTTACTGTCTATGATGTAAACCATTCATGTGACACTAGTTATAGATTCCGATGCTTTACTCTAGGTTTACTGTATCCCTCAGACCTTCTTACTGACGATGAAACACAGAAATTGCATCGGAATTAAATAGAAAAGGCACAATGCCGACATAAGTACAGGAAAACTGACTCTTCTTACTGTCAATGTTTGAACCATTCCTGTGACACTAGTTATTGATTCCGATGCTTTACTACAGGTTATCTGTATTCCTCTGACCTTCTTATTGACGAAGAAACACAGATATTCCATCGGAGTTATATACAAAAGGCACAATGCCGACTTATGTACAAGAAAACTGACTCTTCTTACAGTCTATGTTTTGAACCATTCCTGTGACACTAGTTATAGATTCCGATGCTTCACTTCAGGTTTACTGTATCCCTCTGACCTTCTTATTGACGATGAAGCACAGATATTGCATCGGAAGTAAATACAAATGGCACAATGACGACTTAAGTACAAGCAAACTGACTTTTCTTACTGTCTATGTTTTGAACCATTCCTGTGACACTAGTTATGGATTCCGATGCTTCACTTCGGTTTATTGTATTCCTCTGAGCTTTTTATTGACATTGAAACACAGAAATTGCATCGGCATTAAATACAAAAGGCACAATGCCGACATAAGTACAAGAAAACTGACTCCTCTTACTGTCTATGTTTTGATCCATTCCTGTGACACTAGTTATAGATTCCGATGCTTCACTTCAGGTTTACTGTTTCCCTCTGACACTCTTATTGACGATGAAACATACAAATTGCATCGGAATAAAATAGAAAGGCACAATGCCGACTGAAGTACAAGAAAACTGACTCATCTTACTGTCTATGTTTTGAACCATTCCTGAGACACTAGTTATAGATTCCGATGCTTCTTTTCAAGTTTACTGTATCCCTCTGACCATCTTATTGACGATGATGCACAGAAATTGCATCGGAATTAAATACAAAAGGCACAATGCCGACTTAAGTACAAGAAAACAGACACTTCTTACTGTCTATGTTTTGAACCATTCATGTGACACTAGTTATAGATTCTGATGCTTCACTTCAGGTTTACTGTATCCCTTGTACCTTTTTATTGACGATGAAACACAGAAATTGCATCGGAATTAAACACAAAAGGCACAATGCCGACTTAAGTACAAGATATCTGACTCTTCTTACTGTCTACGGTTTGAACCATTCCTGTGACACTAGTTATAGATTCCGATGCTTCACTTTAGGTTTACTGTATCCCTCTGACCTTCTTATTGACGATGAAACACAGAAATTGCATCGAAATTAAATACAAACGGCACAATGCCGACTTAAGTACAAGAAAACTGACTCTTCTTACTCTCTATGTTTTGAACCATTCATGGGACACAAATTATAGATTCCGATGCTTCACTTCAGGTTTACTGTATCCCTCTGATCGTCTTATTGACGATGAAACACAGAAATTGCATCGGAATTAAATACAAAAGGCACAATGCCGGCTCAGGTACAAGAAGTGTTTCTCTTCTTACTGTCTATGTTTTGAACCTTTCCTGTGAGACCGGTTTTTGATTCCTATGCTTCACATCAGCATTACTGTATCCCTTGGACCTTCTTATTGACGACGAAACACAGAAATTGCATCGGAATTAAATAGAAAAGGCACAATGCCGACTTAAGTACAAGGGAACTGACTCGTCTTACTGTGTATGTTTTGAACCATTCCTGTGACACTAGTTATAGATTCCGATGCTTCACTTCAGGTTCACTGTACCCTCTGACCTTCTTATTGACGATGAAACCCAGAAATCGCATCGGAATTAAATACAAAAGACACAATGCCGACTTAAGTACAAGAAAACTGACTCTTTTTACTGTCTATGTTTTAAACCATTCATGTGACACTATTTATAGATTACGATGCTTTACTCCAGGTTTACTGTATCCCTTGGACCTTCTTATTGACGACGAACTCAGAAATTGCATCGGAATTAAATAGAAAATGCCCAATGCCGACTTCAGTACAAGATAACTGACTCTTTTTCCTGTCTCTGTTTTGACCCTTTCCTGTGACACTAGTTATAGATTCCGATGCTTCACTTTAGGTTCACTGTACCCTCTGACCTTCTTGTTGACGATGAATCACAGAAATTACTTCGGAATTAAATACAAATTGCACAATGCCGACTTAAGTACAAGAAAACTGACTCTCCTTACTGTCTATGTTTTGATCCATTCCTGTGACACTAGTTATAGATTCCGATGCTTTACTTCAGGTTTTCTGTATCCCTCTGACCTTCTTATTGACGATGAAACATAGAAATTGCATCGGAATTAAACAGAAAAGGAACAGTGCCGACTTAAGTACAAGAAAACTGACTCTTCTTACAGTCTATGTTTTGAACCATTATTGTGACACTAGTTATAGATTCCGATGCTTCACTTCGGTTTACTGTATTCCTCTGAACTTCTTATTGACGATGAAACACAGAAATTGCATCGGAATTAAATACAAAAGGCACAATGCCGACTTAAGTACAAGAAAACTGACTCTTCTTACTGTCTATGTTTTGATCCATTCCTGTGACACTAGTTATAGATTCCGATGCTTCACTTCAGGTTTACTGTACCCTTCTGACCTTCTTATTGACAATGAAACATACAAATTGCATCGGAATAAAATAGAAAGGAACAATGCCGACTGAAGTACAAGAAAACTGACTCTTCTTAATGTCTATGTTTTGAACCATTCCTGTGACACTAGTTATAGATTCAGATGCTTCACATCAGGTTTACTGTATATTTGTGACCTTCGTATTGACGATGATACACAGAACTTACATCGGAATTAAATACAAACCGCACAATGCCGACTTATGTACAAGAAAACTGACACTTCTTACTGTCTATGTTTGAATCAATCATGTAACACTTGTTATAGATTGCGATGCTTCACTTCAGGTTTACTGTATCCCTCTGACCTTCTCATTGACGATGAAACACAGAAATCGCATCGGAATTAAATACAAAATGCACAAAGCCGACTTAAGTACATGAAAGCTGACTCTTCTTACTGTCTATGTTTTGAACCATTCCTGTAACACTAGTTATAGATTCCGATGCTTCACTTCAGTTTTAATGTATCCGACT
Source organism: Schistocerca serialis cubense (assembly GCF_023864345.2). NCBI lineage: Eukaryota > Metazoa > Arthropoda > Insecta > Orthoptera > Acrididae > Schistocerca > Schistocerca serialis. Next base: position 21,955,314 of record NC_064643.1, read on the forward strand.
GATCGTCTTGTTGACGATGAAACACAGATATTGCATCGGAATTAAATACAAAAGGCACAATGCCGACTCAAGTGCAAGTACTCTGGCTCTTCTTACTGTCTATTATTTGAACCTTTCCTGTGAGACCGGTTTCAGATTCCGACGCTTAACTTCAGGTTCACTGTATCCCTTGGACCTTCTTATTGACGACGAACTCAGAAATTGCATCGGAATTAAATAGAAAATGCCCAATGCCGACTTCAGTACAAGATAACTGACTCTTTTTCCTGTCTCTGTTTTGAACCTTTCCTGTGACACTAGTTATAGATTCCGATGCTTCACTTCAGGTTCACTGTACCCTCTGACCTTCTTGTTGACGATGAATCACAGAAATTACTTCGGAATTAAATACAAAATGCACAATGCCGACTTAAGTACAAGAAAACTGACTCTCCTTACTGTCTATGTTTTGATCCATTCCTGTGACACTAGTTATAGATTCCGATGCTTTACTTCAGGTTTTCTGTATCCCTCTGACCTTCTTATTGACGATGAAACATAGAAATTGCATCGGAATTAAACAGAAAAGGAACAGTGCCGACTTAAGTACAAGAAAACTGACTCTTCTTACAGTCTATGTTTTGAACCACTATTGTGACACTAGTTATAGATTCCGATGCTTCACTTCGGTTTACTGTATTCCTCTGAACTTCTTATTGACGCTGAAACACAGAAATTGCATCGGAATTAAATACAAAAGGCACAATGCCGACTTAAGTACAAGAAAACTGACTCTTCTTACTGTCTATGTTTTGATCCATTCCTGTGAAACTAGTTATAGATTCCGATGCTTCACTTCAGGTTTACTGTACCCTTCTGACCTTCTTATTGACAATGAAACATACAAATTGCATCGGAATAAAATAGAAAGGAACAATGCCGACTGAAGTACAAGAAAACTGACTCTTCTTAATGTCTATGTTTTGAACCATTCCTGTGACACTAGTTATAGATTCAGATGCTTCACATCAGGTTTACTGTATATTTGTGACCTTCTTATTGACGATGATACACAGAACTTACATCGGAATTAAATACAAACCGCACAATGCCGACTTATGTACAAGAAAACTGACACTTCTTACTGTCTATGTTTGAATCAATCATGTAACACTTGTTATAGATTGCGATGCTTCACTTCAGGTTTACTGTATCCCTCTGACCTTCTTATTGACGATGAAACACAGAAATCGCATCGGAATTAAATGCAAAATGCACAAAGCCGACTTAAGTACATGAAAGCTGACTCTTCTTACTGTCTATGTTTTGAACCATTCCTGTAACACTAGTTATAGATTCCGATGCTTCACTTCAGTTTTAATGTATCCGTCTGATCGTCTTATTGACGATGAAACACAGATATTGCATCGGAATTAAATACAAAAGGCACAATGCCGACTCAAGTGCAAGTACTCTGGCTCTTCTCACTGTCTATTATTTGAACCTTTCCTGTGAGACCGGTTTCAGATTCCGATGCTTCACTTCAGGTTTACTGTATCCCTTGGACCTTCTTATTGACGACGAACTCAGAAATTGCATCGGAATTAAATAGAAAATGCACAATGCCGACTTCAGTACAAGATAACTGACTCTTTTTCCTGTCTCTGTTTTGAACCTTTCCTGTGACACTAGTTACAGATTCCGATGCTTCACTTCTGGTTCACTGTACCCTCTGACCTTCTTGTTGACGATGAATCACAGAAATTACTTCGGAATTAAATACAAAATGCACAATGCCGACTTAAGTACAAGAAAACTGACTCTCCTTACTGTCTATGTTTTGATCCATTCCTGTGACACTAGTTATAGATTCCGATGCTTCACTTCAGGTTTGCTGTATCCCTCTGACCTTCTTATTGACGATGAAACATAGAAATTGCATCGGAATTAAATAGAAAAGGAACAGTGCCGACTTAAGTACAAGAAAACTGACTCTTCTTACTGTCTATGTTTTGAACCATTCATGTGACACTAGTTATAGATTCCGATGCTTCACTTCAGGTTTACTGTATCGCTCTGACCTTCTAATTGACGATGAAACACAGAAATTGCATCGGAATTAAATACAAAAGGCACAATGCCGACTTAAGTACAAGAAGACTGACTCTTCCTACTGTCTATAATTTGAACCAATCGTGTTACACTAGTTATAGATACCGATGCTTCACTTCAGGTTTACTGTATCCCTCTGATCGTCTTATTGACGATGAAACACAGAAATTGCATCGGAATTAGATACCAAAGGCACAATGAGGGCTCAGGTACAAGAAGTCTTTCTCTTCTTACTGTGTATATTTTGAACCTTTCCTGTGAGACCGGTTTTTGATTCCTGTGCTTCACATCAGCATTACTGTGTCCCTTGGACCTTCATATTGACGACGAAACACAGAAATTGCATCGGAATTAAATAGAAAAGGCACAATGCCGACTTAAGTACAAGGGAGCTGACTCATCTTACTGTGTATGTTTTAAACCATTTCTGTGACACTAGTTATAGATTCCGATGCTTCACTTCAGGTTTGCTGTATCCCTCTGACCTTCTTATTGACGATGAAACATAGAAATTGCATCGGAATTAAATAGAAAAGGAACAGTGCCGACTTAAGCACAAGAAAACTGGTTCTTCTTACTGTCTATGTTTTGAACCATTCATGTGACACTAGTTATAGATTCCGATGCTTCACTTCAGGTTTACTGTATCCCTCTGCCCTTCTTATTGACGATGAAACACAGAAATTGAATCGGAATTAAATACAAAAGGCACAATGCCGACTTAAGTACAAGAAAACAGACTCTTCTTACTGTCTATGGTTTGAACCATTCCTGTGACACTAGTTATAGATTCCGATGCTTCACTTCAGGTTTACTGTATCCCTCTGACCTTCTTATTGACGATGAAACACGGAAATTGCATCGGAATTAAATACAAAAGGCACAATGCCGACTTAAGTACAAGAAAACTGACTCTTCTTACTGTCTATGGTTTGAAACATTCCTGTGACACTAGTTATAGATTCCGATGCTTCACTTCAGGTTTACTGTATCCCTCTGACCTTCTTATTGACGATGAAACACAGAAATTGCATCGGAATTAAATACAAAAAGCACAATGCCGTCTTAAGTACAAGAAAACTTACTCTTTTAACTGTCTACGTTTTGAACCATTCCTGTGACACTAGTTATAGATTCCGATGCTTCACTTCAGGTTTCCTGTATCCCTCTGACCTTCTTATTGACGATGAAACACAGAAATTGCATCGGAATTAAATACAAAAGGCACAATGCCGGCTTAAGTACAAGAAAACTGACTCTTCTTACTGTCTATATTTGAACCATTCATGTGACACTAGTTATAGATTCCGATGCTTCACTTCAGGTTTACTGCATCCCTCTGACCTTCTTATTGACGATGAAACACAGAAAGTGCATCGGAATTAAATACAAAAGGCACAATGCCGACTTAAGTACAAGAAAACTGACTCTTCTTACTGTCTATGTTTGAACCATTCCTGTGACACTAGTTATCGATTCCGATGCTTCACTTCAGGTTTACTGTATCCTTCTGACCTTTTTATTGACGATGAAACACAGAAAATGCATCGGAATTAAATACAAAATGCACAATGCCGACTGAAGTACAAGAAAACTAAGTCTTCTTTACTGTCTATGTTTTGAACCATTCCTGTGACACTAGTTATATATTCCGATGCTTCACTTCAGGTTTACTGTATCCCTCTGACCTTCATATTGACGATGAAACACAGAAATTGCATCGGAGTTAAATACAAAAGGAACAATGCCGACTTAAGTACAAGAAAACTGACTCTTCCTACAGTCTATGCTTTGAACCATTCCTGTGACACTAGTTATAGTTTCCGATGCTTCACTTCAGGTTTACTGAATCCCTCTGACCTTCTTATTGACGATGAAACACAGATATTGCGTCGGAACTAAATACAAATGGCACAATGACGACTTAAGTACAAGAAAACTGACTCTTCTTACTGTCTATGTTTTGAACCATTCCTGTGACACTAGTTATAGATTCCGATGCTTCACTTCAGGTTTACCGTATTCCTCTGACCTTCTTAGTGACGATGAAACACAGAAATTGCATCGGAATTAAATACAAAAGGCACAATGCCGACTTAAGTACAAGAGGACTGACTCTTCTTACTGTCTATGTTTTGAACCATTCCTGTGACATTAGTTATAGATTCCGATGCTTCGCTTCAGGTTTACTGTATCCCTCTGACCTTCTTATTGACGATGAAACACTGAAATTGCATCGGAATTACACACAAAAGGCACAATGCCGACATAAGTACAAGGAAACTGACTCTTCTTACTGTCTATGTTTTGAACCATTCCTGTGACACTAGTTATAGTTGCTGATTCTTCACTTCAGGTTTACTGCATCCCTCTAACCTTCTTATTGTTGATGAAACACAGAAATTGCATCGGAATTAAATACAAAAGCCACAACGCCGACTTAAGTACAAGAAAACTGACTCTTCTTACTGTCTATTTTTTGATCCATTCCTGTGACACTAGTTATAGATTCCGATGCTTCACTTCAGGTTTACTGTATCCCTCTGACCTTCTCATTGACCATGAAACACAGAAATTGCATCGGAATTAAATAGAAAAGGCACAATGCCGAATTAAGTACAAGAAAACTGACTCTTCTTACTGTCTATGTTTGAACCATTCCTGTGACACTAAATAGTGATACCAATGCTTTACTTCAGGTTTACAGTATCCCTCTGACCTTCTTATTGACGGTGAAACACAGAAGTTGCATCGCAATTGAATACAAAAAGCACAATTCCAACTTAAGTACAAGATAACTGACTCTTCTTACTGTCTATGTTTTGAACCATTCATGTGACACTAGTTATAGATTCCGATGCTTCACCTCAGGTTTACTGTATCCCTCTGACCTTCTTATTGGCGATGAAACACAGAAATCGCATCAGAATTAAATACAAAAGGCACAATGCCTACTTAAGTTCAAGAAAACTGACTCTTCTTACTGTCTAAGTTATGAACCATTCCTGTGATACTAGTTACAGATTCTGATGCTTCACTTCAGGTTTACCGTATCCCTCAGACCTTCTTATTGACGATGAAACACAGAAATTGCATCGGAATTAAATAGAAAATGCACAATGCCGACTTAACTACACGAAAACTGACTCTTCTTACTGTCTATGTTTTGAACCATTCCTGTGACACTAGTTAAAGATTCCGATGCTTCACCTCAGGTTTACTGTATCCCTCTGACCTTCTTATTGACGCTGAAACACAGAAATTGCATCGGAATTAATTACAAGAGGCACAATGCCGACTTAAGTTCAAGAAAACTGACTCTTCTTACTGTCTATATTTTGAACCATTCCTGTGACACTAGTTATGGATGTCGATGATTCACTTCAGGTTTACTGTATCCCTCTGACCTTCTTGTTGACGATGAAATACAGAAATTGCAGCGGAATTAAATACAAAAGGCACAATGCCGACTTAAGTACAAGAAAACTGACTCTTCTTACTGTCAATGTTTTGAACCATTCCTGTGACACTAGTTATAGATTCCGATGCTTCACTTTGGGTTTACTGTATCCCTCTGACCTTCTTATTGACGATGAAACATAGAAATTGCATCGGAATTAAATAGAAAAGGAACAATGCCGACTTAAGTACAAGAAAACTGACTCTTCTTACTGTCTACGTTTTGAACTATTCCTGTGACACTAGTTATAGATGCCGATGCTTCACTTCAGGTTTACTGTATCCCTCTGACCTTCTCATTGACCATGAAACACAGAAATTGCATCGGAATTAAATAGAAAAGGCACAATGCCGAATTAAGTACAAGAAAACTGACTCTTCTTAATGTCTATGTTTGAACCATTCCTGTGACACTAAATAGTGATACCGATGCTTTACTTCAGGTTTCCAGTATCCCTCTGACCTTCTTATTGACGGTGAAACACAGAAATTGCATCGCAATTGAATACAAAAAGCACAATTCCAACTTAAGTACAAGATAACTGACTCTTCTTACTGTCTATGTTTTGAACCATTCATGTGACACTAGTTATAGATTCCGATGCTTCACCTCAGGTTTACTGTATCCCTCTGACCTTCTTATTGGCGATGAAACACAGAAATCGCATCAGAATTAAATACAAAAGGCACAATGCCTACTTAAGTTCAAGAAAACTGACTCTTCCTACTGTCTAAGTTATGAACCATTCCTGTGATACTAGTTATAGATTCCGATGCTTCACTTCAGGTTTACCGTATCCCTCAGACCTTCTTATTGAGGATGAAACACAGAAATTGCATCGGAATTAAATAGAAAATGCACAATGCCGACTTAACTACATGAAAACAGACTCTTCTTACTGTCTATGTTTTGAACCATTCCTGTGACACTAGTTAAAGATTCCGATGCTTCACCTCAGGTTTACTGTATCCCTCTGTCCTTCTTATTGACGATGAAACACAGAAATTGCAACGGAATTAAATACAAAAGGCACAATGCCGACTTAAGTTCAAGAAAACTGACTCTTCTTACTGACTATGCTTTGAACGATTCCTGTGACACTAGTTATGGATTCCGATGATTCACTTCAGGTTTACTGTATCCCTCTGACCTTCTTGTTGACGATGAAACACAGAAACTGCATCGGAATTAAATACAAAATGCACAATGCCAACTTAAGTACAGGATAACTGACTCTTATTTATTGTCTATGTTTTGATCCATTCCTGTGACACTACTTATATATTCCGATGCTTCACTTCTGGTTTACTGTATCCCTCTGACCTTCATATTGACGATGAAACACAGAAATTGCATCGGAGTTAAATACAAATGGAACAAACCGACTTAAGTACAAGAAAACTGATTCTTCTTACAGTCTATGATTGGAACCATTCCTGTGACACTACTTATATATTCCGATGCTTCATTTCTGGTTGACTGTATCCCTCTGCCCTTCTTATTGACGATGAAACACAGAAATTTCATCGGAATTAAATACAAAAGGCACAACGCCGACTTAAGTACAACGAAACTGATTCTTCGTACTGTCTATGTTTTGATCTACTCCTGTGACACTAGTTATAGATTCCGATGCTTCACTTCAGGTTTACTGTATCCCTCTGACCTTCTTATTGACGATGAAACATAGAAATTGCATCCGAATTAAATAGAAAAGGAACAATGCCGACTTAAGTACAAGATTACTGACTCTTCTTACTGTCTACGTTTTGAACCATTCCTGTGACACTAGTTATAGATGCCGATGCTTAACTTCAGGATTACTGTATCCCTCTGACCTTCTTATTGACGATGAATTACAGAAATTGCATCGGAATTGAGTACAAATGGCACAATGCCGACCTAAGTACAAGAAAACTGACTCTTCTTACTGTCTATGTTTTGAACCGTTCATGTGACACTAGTTATAGATTCCGATGCTTCGCTTCAGGTTTAATGTATCCCTTGGACCTTCTTATTGACGACGAATTACAGAATTTGCATCGGAATTAAATTCAAAAAGCACAATGCCGACTTAAGTACAAGAAAACTGACTCTTCTTACTGTCTATGTTTTGAACCATTCCTGTGACACTAGTTATAGATTCCGATGCTTCACTTCAGGTTTACTGTATCCCTCTGACCTTATATTGACGATGACACACAGAAATTGCATCGGAATTAAATACAAATGGCTTAATGCCGACTTAAGTACAAGAAGACTGTCTCATCTTACTCTCTATGTTTTGAACCATTCCTGTGACACTAGTTATAGATTCCGATGCTTCACTTCAGCTTTACTGTATCCCTGTGAACTTCTTATTGACGATGAAACACAGAAATTGCATCGGAATTAAATACAAAAGGCACAATTCCGACTCAAGTACAAGAAGACTGGCTCTTCTTACTGTCTATGTTTTGAACCATTTCTGTGACACTAGTTATAGATTCCGATGCTTTACTTCAGGTTTACTGTATCCCTTTGACCTCCTTATTGTCGATGGAACACAGAAATTGCATCGGAATTAAATACAAAAGGCACAATGCCGACTCACGTACAAGAAGACTGGCTCTTCTTACTGTCTATGTTTTGAACCTTTCCTGTGGCACTAGTTATGGATTCCGATGCTCGACTTCAGGTTCACTGCCTGCCTCTGACCTTCTCATTGGCGATGATACACAGAAATTGCATCGGAATTAAATACAAAACGCACAATGCCGACTTAAGTACAAGAAAACTGACTCTTCTTACTGTCTACGTTTTGTATCATTCCTGTGACACTAAATAGTGATTCCGATGCTTCACTTCAGGTTTACTGTATCCCTCTGACCTTCTTTATGACGATGAAACACAGAAATTGCATCGGAATTGAATACAAAAAGCACAATGCCAACTTAAGTACAAGAAAACCGACCCTTCTTACTGTCTATGTTTTGAACCATTCAAGTGACACTAGTTATAGACTCCGATGCTTCACTTCAGGTTTATTGTATCCCTCTGACCTTCTTATTGACGATGAAACACAGAAATCGCATCGGAATTAAATACAAAAGGCACAATGCCTACTTAAGTTCAAGAAAACTGGCTCTTCTTACTGTCTAAGTTATGAACCATTCCTGTGACACTAGTTACAGTTTCCGATGCTTCACTTCAGGTTTACCGTATCCCTCTGACCATCTTATTGACGATGAAACACAGAAATTGCATCGGAATTAAATACAAAAGGCACAATGCCGACTTAAGTACAAGAAAACTGTCTCTTCTTACTGTCTATATTTTGAACTATTCATGTGACACTAGTAATAGATTCCGATGCTTCGCTTCAGGTTTACTGTATCCCTCTGACCTTCTTATCGACGATGAAACACAGAAATTGCATCGGAGTTAAATACAAAAGGCACAATGCCGACTTAAGTACAAGAAAACTGACTCTTCTTACTGTCTATGTTTTGAACCATTCCTGTGACACTAGTTATAGATTCCGATGCTTCACTTCCGGTTTACTGTATCCCTCTGACCTTCTTATTGACGATGAAACACAGAAATAGCTTCGGAATTAAATACAAAAGGCACCATGCCGACTTAAGTACAAGAAAACTGACTCTTCTTACTGTCTATATTTTAACCATTTCTGTGACACTAGTTATAGATTCCGATTTTTCACTTCAGGTTTACTGTAACCCTCGGTCCTTCTTATTGACGAGGAAACACAGAAATAGCATCGGAATTAAATACAAATGGCACAATTCCGACTTAAGTACAAGATAACTGACTCATCTTCCTGTCTATGTGTTGAACCATTCATGTGACACTAGTTATAGATTCCGATGCCTCACTTCATTTTTACTGTATCCCTCTGACCTTCTTATTGACGATGAAACACAGATATTCCATCGGAATTAAATACAAAAAGCACAATGCCGACTTAAGTACAAGAAAACTGACTCATCTTACTGGATATGTTTTGAACCATTCATGTGACACTAGTTATAGATTCCGATGCTTCACTTCAGCTTTACTGTATCCCTGTGACCTTCTTATTGACGATGAAACACAGAAATTGCATCGGAATTAAATATAAAAGGCACAATACCGACTCAAGTACAAGAAGACTGGCTCTTCTTACTGTCTATGTTTTGAACCATTTCTGTGACACTAGTTATAGATTCAGATGCTTTACGTCAGGTTTACTGTATCCCTCTGACCTTCTCATTGTCGATGAAACACAGAAATTGCATCGGAATTAAATACAAAAGGCACAATGCCGACTCAAGTACAAGAAGACTGGCTCTTCGTACTGTCTATGATTTGAACCTTTCCTGTGGCACTAGTTATGGATTCGGATGCCCGACTTCAGGTTCACTGCCTCCCTCTGACCTTTTTATTGGCGATGAAACACAGAAATTGCATCGGAATAAAATACAAAACTCACAATGCCGACTTAAGTACATGAAAACAGACTCTTCTTACTGTCTATGTTTTGAACCAATCCTGTGACGCTAGTTATAGATTCCGATGATTCACTTCAGATTTACTGTATCCCTCTCTCCTTCTTCTTGACGATGAAACACAGAAATTGCATCGGAATTAAATACAAAAGGCACAATGCCGACTTAAGTACAAGAAAACTGTCTCTTCTTACTGTCTATATTTTGAACTATTCATGTGACACTAGTAATAGATTACGATGCTTCACTTCAGGTTTACTGTATCCCTCTGACCTTCTTATTGACGATGAAACACAGAACTTGCATCGGAGTTAAATACAAAAGGCACAATGCCGACTGAAGTACAAGAAAACTGACTCTTCTTACTGTCTATGCTTTGAACCATTCCTGTGACACAAGTTATAGATTCCGATGCTTCACTTCCGGTTTACTGTATCCCTCTGACCTTCTTATTGACGTTGAAACACAGAAATAGCTTCGGAATTAAATACAAAGGGCACAATGCCGACTTAAGTACATGTTAACTGACTCTTCTTACTGTCTATGTGTTGAACCATTCATGTGACACTAGTTATAGATTCCGATGCTTCACTTCATTTTTACTGTATACCTCTGACCTTTTTATTGACGATGAATCACAGAAATTGCATCGGAATTAAATACAAAATGCACAATGCCGACTTAAGTACAAGAAAACTGACTCTTCTTACTGTCTATGTTTGAACCATTCCTGTGACACTAGTTATAGATTCCGATTTTTCACTTCAGGTTTACTGTAACCCTCTGTCCTTCTTAGTGACGAGGAAACACAGAAATTGCTTCGGAATTAAATACAAAAGGCACAATGCCGACTTAAGTACAAGAAAACTGACTCTTCTAACTGTCTATGTTTTGAACCATTCCAGTGACACTAGTTATAGATTCCGATGCTTCACTTCAGGTTTACTGTATCCCTCTGACCTTCTTATTGACGATGAAACAAAGAGATAGCATCGGAATTAAATACAAATGGCACAATGCCGACTTAAGTACAAGATAACTGACTCATCTTCCTGTCTATGTGTTGAACCATTCATGTGATACTAGTTATAGATTCCGATGCCTCACTTCATTTTTACTGTATCCCTCTGACCTTCTTATTGACGATGAAACACAGATATTCCATCGGAATTAAATACAAAAAGCACAATGCCGACTTAAGTACAAGAAAACTGACTCTTCTTACTGTCTAAGTTTTGAACCATTCCTGAGACACTAGATATAGATTCCGATGCTTCACTTCAGCTTTACTGAATCCCTCTGACCTTCTTATTGACGATGAAACACAGAAATTGCATCGGAATTAAGTACAAAAGGCACAATGCCGGCTTAAGTACAAGAAAACTGTCTCTTCTTACTGTCTATGTTTTGAACCATTCCTGTGACACTAGTTATAGATTCCGATTATTCACTTCAGGTTTACTGTATACCTCTGACCTTCTTATTGACGATGAAACACAGAAATTGCATCGGAATTCAATACAAAAGGCACAATGCCGACTTAAGTACAAGAAAACTGACTCTTCTTACTGTCTATGTTTTGAACCATTCCTGTGACACTGGCTATAGATTCCGATGCTTCACTTCAGGTTTACTGCATCCCTCTGACCTTCTTATTGATGATGGAACACAGAAATTGCATCGGAATTAAATACAAATGGCAGAATGCCGACTTAAGTACAAGAAAACTGACTCATCTTACTGGATATGTTTTGAACCATTCCTGTGACACTAGTTATAGATTCCGATGCTTCACTTCAGCTTTACTGTATCCCTCTGACCTTCTTATTGACGATGAAACACAGAAATTGCATCGGAATTGAATACAAAAGGTACAATGCCGACTTAAGTACAAGAAAACTGACTCTTCTTACTCTATGTGTTTTGAACCATTCCTGTGACACTAGTTACAGATTCCGATTCATCACTTAAGGTTTACTGTATCCCTTGGACCTTCTTATTGACGACGAAACACAGAATTTGCATCGGAATTAAATTCAAAAAGCACAATGCCGACTTAAGTACAAGAAAACTGACTCTTCTTCCTGTCCATGTTTTGAACCAGTCCTGTGACTGTAGTTATAGATTCCGATGCCTCACTTCAGGTTTACTGTATCCCTCTGACCTTATATTGACGATGAAACACAGAATTTGCATCGGAATTAAATACAAATGGCTGAATGCCGACTTAAGTACAAGAAGACTGCCTCATCTTACTCTCTATGTTTTGAACCATTCCTGTGACACTAGTTATAGATTCCGATGCTTCACTTCAGCTTTACTGTATCCCTGTGACCTTCTTATTGACGATGAAACACAGAAATTGCATCGGAATTAAATATAAAAGGCACAATACCGACTCAAGTACAAGAAGACTGGCTCTTCTTACTGTCTATGTTTTGAACCATTTCTGTGACACTAGTTATAGATTCAGATGCTTTACGTCAGGTTTACTGTATCCCTCTGACCTCCTCATTGTCGATGAAACACAGAAATTGCATCGGAATTAAATACAAATGGCACAATGCCGACTCAAGTTCAAGAAGACTGGCTCTTCGTACTGTCTATGATTTGAACCTTTCCTGTGGCACTAGTTATGGATTCGGATGCCCGACTTCAGGTTCACTGCCTCCCTCTGACCTTTTTATTGGCGATGAAACACAGAAATTGCATCGGAATAAAATACAAAACGCACAATGCCGACTTAAGTACATGAAAACTGACTCTTCTTACTGTCTATGTTTTGAACCAGTCCTGTGACGCTAGTTATAGATTCCGATGATTCACTTCAGGTTTACTGTATCCCTCTGACCTTCTTATTGACGATGAAACACAGAAATTGCATCGGAATTAAATACAAAAGGCACAATGCCGACTTAAGTACAAGAAAACGGTCTCTTTTTACTGTCTATATTTTGAACTATTCATGTGACACTAGTAATAGATTACGATGCTTCACTTCAGGTTTACTGTATCCCTCTGACCTTCGTATTGACGATGAAACACAGAACTTGCATCGGAGTTAAATACAAAAGGCACAATGCCGACTTAAGTACAAGAAAACTGACACTTCTTACTGTCTACGTTTTGAACCATTCCTGTGACACAAGTTATAGATTCCGATGCTTCACTTCAGGTTTACTGTATCCCTCTGACCTTATATTGACGATGAAACACAGAATTTGCATCGGAATTAAATACAAATGGCTCAATGCCGACTTAAGTACAAAAAGACTGCCTCATCTTACTCTCTATGTTTTGAACCATTCCTGTGACACTAGTTATAGATTCCGATGCTCCACTTCAGCTCTACTGTATCCCTGTGACCTTCTTATTGACGATGAAACACAGAAATTGCATCGGAATTAAATATAAAAGGCACAATTCCGACTCAGGTACAATAAGACTGGCTCTTCTTACTGTCTATGTTTTGAAACGTTTCTGTGACACTAGTTATAGGTTCCGATGCTTTACGTCAGGTTTACTGTACCCCTCTGACCTCCTCATTGTCGATGACACACAGAAATTGCATCGGAATGAAATAGAAATGGCACAATGCCGACTCAAGTACAAGAAGACTGGCTCTTCTTACTGTCTATGTTTTGAACCTTTCCTGTGGCACTAGTTATGGATTCGGATGCTCGACTTCAGGTTCACTGCCTCCCTCTGACCTTCTTATTGGCGATGAAACACAGAAATTGCATCGGAATTAAATACAAAACGCACAATGCCGACTTAAGTACATGAAAACTGACTCTTCTTACTGCCTGTGTGCTGAACCATTCATGTGACACTAGTTATAGATTCCGATGCTTCACTGCTTTTTTACTGTATACCTCTGACCTTTTTATTGACGATGAATCACAGAAATTGCATCGGAATTAAATACAAAAGGCACAATGCCGACTTAAGTACAAGAAAACTGACTCTTCTTACTGTCTATGTTTTGAACCATTCCAGTGACACTAGTTATAGATTCCGATGCTTCACTTCAGGTTTACTGTATCCCTCTGACCTTCTTATTGACGTTGAAACACAGAAATTTCAACGGAATTAAATACATAAGGCACAATTCCGACTTAAGTACAAGAAAACTGACTCTTGTTACTGTCTATGTTTTGAACCATTCCTGTGACACTAGTTATAGATTCCGATGCTTCACTTCCGGTTTACTGTATCCCTCTGACCTTCTTATTGACGATGAAACACAGAAATAGCATCGGAATTAAATACAAATGGCACAATGCCGGGTTAAGTACAAGATAACTGACTCATCTTCCTGTCTATGTGTTGAACCATTCATGTGACACTAGTTATAGATTCCGATGCTTCACTTCATTTTTACTGTATCCCTCTGACCTTCTTATTGACGATGAAACACAGATATTCCATCGGAATTAAATACAAAATGCACAATGCCGACTTAAGTAGAAGAAAACTGACTCTTCTTACTGTCTAAGTTTTGAACCATTCCTGGGACACTAGATATAGATTCCGATGATTCACTTCAGCTTTACTGAATCCCTCTGACCTTCTTATTGACGATGAAACACAGAAATTGCATCGGAATTAAATACAAAAGGCACAATGCCGGCTTAAGTACAAGAAAACTGTCTCTTCTTACTGTCTATGTTTTGAACCATTCCTGTGACACTAGTTATAGATTCCCATGATTCACTTCAGGTTTACTGTATACCTCTGACCTTCTTATTGACGATGAAACACAGAAATTGCATCGGAATTCAATACAAAAGGCACAATGCCGACATAAGTACAAGAAAACTGACTCTTCTTCCTGTCTATGTTTTGAGCCATTCCTGTGACACTGGCTATAGATTCCGATGCTTCACTTCCGGTTTACTGTATCCCTCTGACCTTCTTATTGACGATGAAACACACAAATAGCATCGGAATTAAATACAAAAGGCACAAAGCCGACTTAAGTACAAGATAACTGACTCATCTTACTGTCTATGAGTTGAGCCATTCATGTGACACAAGTTATAGATTGCGATGCTTCACTTCACGTTTACTGTATCCCTCTGACCTTCTTATTGACGATGGAACATAGAAATTGCATCGGAATTAAATACAAATGGCACAATGCCGACTTAAGTACAAGAAAACTGACTCATCTTACTGGATATGTTTTGAACCAGTCCTGTGACACTAGTTACAGATTCCGATTCATCACTTAAGGTTTACTGTATCTCTTGGACCTTCTTATTGACGACGAAACACAGAATTTGCATCGGAATTGTATTCAAAAAGCACAATGCCGACTTAAGTACAAGGAAACTGACAATTCTTACTGTCTATGTTTTGAACCAGTCCTGTGACACTAGTTATAGATTCCGATGCTTCACTTCAGGTTTACTGTATCCCTCTGACCTTATTTTGACGATGAAACACAGAATTTGAATCGGAATTAAATACAAATGGCTCAATGCCGACTTAAGTACAAGAAGACTGCCTCATCTTACTCTCTATGTTTTGAACCATTCCTGTGACACTAGTTATAGATTCCGATGCTCCACTTCAGCTCTACTGTATCCCTGTGTCCTTCTTATTGACGATGAAACACAGAAATTGCATCGGAATTAAATATAAAAGGCACAATTCCGACTCAAGTACAAGAAGACTGGCTCTTCTTACTGTCTATGTTTTGAAACGTTTCTGAGACACTAGTTATAGGTTCCGATGCTTTACGTCAGGTTTACTGTACCCCTCTGACCTCCTCATTGTCGATGAAACACAGAAATTGCATCGGAATTAAATACAAAAGGCACAATGCCGACTCAATTACAAGAAGACTGGCTCTTCTTACTGTCTATGTTTTGAACCTTTCCTGTGGCACTAGTTATGGATTCGGATGCTCGACTTCAGGTTCACTGCCTCCCTCTGACCTTCTTATTGGCGATGAAACACAGAAATTGCATCGGAATTAAATACAAAACGCACAATGCCGACTTAAGTACATGAAAACTGACTCTTCTTACTGCCTATGTTTTTAACCATTCCTGTGACACTAGTTACAGATTCCGATGCTTCACTACAGGTTTACTGTATCCGTCTGACCTTCTTATTGACGATGAAACACAGATATTGCGTCAAAATTATATACAAGAGGCACGATGCCGACTTAAGTACAAGATAACTGACTCTTCTTACTGTCTATGTTTTGAACCAATCCTGTGACGCTAGTTATAGATTCCGATGCTACACTTCAGGGTTACTCTATCCCTCTGACCTTCTTATTGACGATGAAACACAGAAATTGCATAGGAATTAAATACAAAAGGCACAATGCCGACTTAAGTGCAAGAAAACTGACTCTCCTTACTGTCTATGATGTGAACCATTCCTGTGACACTAGTTATAGATTCCGATGCTTCACTTCAGCTTTACTGTATCCCTGTGACCTTCTTATTGACGATGGAACACAGAATTTGCATCGGAATTAAATTCAAAAAGCACAATGCCGACTAAAGTACAAGAAAACTGACTCTTCCTACTGTCTATGCTTTGTACCATTCCTGTGACACAAGTTATAGATTCCGATGCTTCACTTCAGGTTTACTGTATCCCTCTGACCTTATATTGACGATGAAACACAGAAATTGCATCGGAATGAAATACAAAAGGCTCATTGCCGACTTAAGTACAAGAAGACTGTTTCATCTTACTCTCTATGCTTTCAACCATTCCTGTGACACTAGTTATTGATTCCGATGCTTCACTTCAGATTTACTGTATCCGTGTGACCTTCTTATTGACGATGAAACACAGAAATTGCATCGGAATTAAATACAAAAGGCACAATTCCGACTCAAGTACAAGAAGACTGGCTCTTCTTACTGTCTATGTTTTGAACCATTCCTGTGACACTAGTTATAGATTCCGATGCTTTACTTCAGGTTTACTGTATCCCTCTGACCTCCTTATTGTCGATGAAACACAGAAATTGCATCGGAATTAAATACAAAAGGCACAATGCCGACTCAAGTACAAGAAGACTGGCTCTTCTTACTGTCTATGTTTTGAACCTTTCCTGTGACACTAGTTATGGATTCGGATGCTCGACTTCAGGTTCACTGCCTCCCTCTGACCTTCTTATTGGCGATGAAACACAGAAATTGCATCGGAATTAAATACAAAACGCACAATGCCGACTTATGTACTTGAAAACTGACTCTTCTTACTGTCTATGAGTTGAATCATTCATGTGACACTAGTTATAGATTCCGATGCTTCACTTCACGTTTACTGTATCCCTCTGACCTTCTACAAAAGGCACAATGCCGACTTAAGTACAAGGAAAAACTGACCTTTCTTACTGTCTATGTTTTAACCATTCCTGTGACACTAGTTATAGATTCCGATGCTTCACTTCAGGTTTACTGTATCCATCTGCCCTTCTTATTGACGAGGAAACACAGATATTGCATTGGATTTAAATACAAAGCAACAATGCCGACTTAAGTACAAGAAAACTGACTCTTCTTACTGTCTATGTTTTGAACCATTCCTGTGACACTAGTTATAGATTGCGATGCTTCACTTCAGGTTTACTGTATTCCTCTGACCTTCTTATTGACGATGAAACACAGAAATTTCATCGGAATTAAATACAAAGGGCACAATTAAGACTTGAACCATTCCTGTGACGCTAGTTATAGATTCCGATGTTTCACTTCAGGTTTACCGTATCCCTCTGACCTTCTTATTGACGATGAAACACAGAAATTGCATCGGAATTAAATAGTAAAAGCACAATGCCGACTTAAGTACACGAAAATTGACTCTTCTTACTGACTATGTTTTGAACCATTCCTGTGACACTAGTTATAGATTCCGATGCTTCACCTCAGGTTTGCTGTATCCCTCTGACCTTCGTATTGACTATGAAACACAGAAATTGCATCGGAATTAAATACAAAAGGCACAATGCCGACATAAGTATTAGAAAACTGACTCTTCTTAGTGTCTAAGTTTTGAACCATTCCTGTGACACTAGTTATGGATTCCGATGCTTCAGTTCAGCTTTACCGTATCCTTCTGACCTTCTTATAGACGATGAAACACAGAAATTGCATCAGAATTAAATATAAAAGGCACAATGCAGACTTAAGTACACGAAAATTGACTCTTCTTACTGTCTATGCTTTGAACCATTCCTGTGACACTAGTTATAGATTCCGATGCTTCACCTCAGGTTTACCGTATCCCTCTGACATTCTTATTGACGATGAAACACAGAAATTGTATCGGAATTAAATAGAAAAGGCACAATGCCGACTTAAGTACACGAAAATTGACTCTTCTTACTGTCTATGTTTTGAACCATTCCTGTGACACTAGTTATAGATTCCGATGCTTCACTTCAGGTTTACTGTATCCCTCTGACCTTCTTATTGACGATGAAACACAGAAATTGCATCGGAATTAAATACAAAAGGCACAATGCTGACTCAAGTACAAGAAGGCTAACTCTTCATACTGTCTATGTTTTGTACCTTTCCTGTGAGACCGGTTTTAGATTCCGATGCCTCACTTTAGGTTTACTGTATCCCATGGACCTTCTTATTGACCACGAAACACAGAAATTGCATCGAAATTAAATACAAAAGGCACAATGCCTACTTAAGTACAAGAGAACTGACTCTTTTTACTGTCTATGTTTTGAACCATTCCTGCGACACTAGTTATAGATTCCGATGCTTCACTTCAGGTTTACTGTACCCTCTGACGATCTTATTGACGATGAAACACAGAAATTGCATCGGAATTAAATACAAAAGTTACAATGCCAACTTAAGTACAAGAAAACTGACTCTTCTTACTGTCTATGTTTTGAACCATTCATGTGACACTAGTTATAGATTCCGATGCTTCACTTCAGGTTTAATGTATCCCTTGGACCTTCTTATTGACGATGAAACACAGAAATTGCATCGGAATTAAATACAAAAGGCACAATTCCGACTCAAGTTCCAGAAGACTGGCTCTTCTTACTGTCTATGTTTTGAACCATTCCTTTGACACTAGTTATAGATTCCGATGCTTCACTTCAGGTTTACTGTATCCCTCTGACCTCCTTATTGTCGATGAAACACAGAAATTGCATCGGAATTAAATACAAAAGGCACAATGCCGACTCAAGTACAAGACGTCTGACTCTTCTTACTGTCTATGTTTTGAACCATTCTTGTCACACTAGTTATGGATTCGTATGCTCGACTTCAGGTTCACTGCCTCCCTCTGAACTTCTTATTGGCGGTGAAACACAGTAATTGCATCGGAATTAAATACAAAAGGCACAATGCCAGTTTAAGTACAAGAAAACTGACTCTTCTTACTGTCTATGTTTTGAACCATTCCTGTGACACTAGTTATAGATTCCGATGCTTCACTTCAGGTTTACTGTATCCATCTGTCCTTCTTATTGACGAGGAAACACAGAAATTGCATCGGAATTAAATACCAAAAGCACAATGCCGACTTAAGTACAAGAAAACTGACTCTTCTTACTATCTATGTTTTGAACCATTCCTGTGACACTAGTTATAGATTCCGATGCTTCACTCCAATTTTACTGTATCCCTCTGACCTTCTTATTGACGATGAAACACAGAAATTTCATCGGAATTAAATACAAAGGGCACAATTAAGACTTAAGTACAAGATAACTGACTCTTGTTACTGTCTATGTTTTGAACCATTCCTGTGACACTAGTTATAGATTCCGATGTATCACTTCAGGTTTACCGTATCCTTCTGACCTTCTTATTGACGATGAAACACAGAAATTGCATCAGAATTAAATATAAAAGGCACAATGCAGACTTAGGTACACGAAAATTGACTCTTCTAACTGTCTATGCTTTGAACCATTCCTGTGACACTAGTTATAGATTCCGATGCTTCACCTCAGGTTTACTGTATTCCTCTGACCTTCGAATTAACTATGAAACACAGAAATTGCAACGGAATTAAATACAAAAGGCACAATGCCGACTTAAGCACAAGAAATCTGACTCTTCTTACTGTCTATGTTTGAACCATTCCTGTGACACTAGTTATAGATTCCGATGCTTCACTTCAGGTTTACTGTATCCCTCTGACCTTCTTATTGACGATGAAACACAGAAAGTGCATCGGAATTAAATACAAAAAGCACAATGCCGACATAAGTACAAGAAAACTGACTCTTCTTAGTGTCTAAGTTTTGAACCATTCCTGTGACACTAGTTATGGATTCCGATGCTTCACTTCAGCTTTACTGTATCCCTCTGGCCATCTTATTGACGATGAAACACAGAAATTGCATCGGAATTAAATACAAAAGGCACAATGCTGACTCAAGTACAAGAAGGCTGGCTCTTCATACTGTCTATGTTTAGAACCTTTCCTGTGAGACCGGTTTTAGATTCCGATGCTTCACTTCAGGTTTACTGTATCCCATGGTCCTTCTTATTGACCACGAAACACAGAAATTACATCGGAATTAAATACAAAAGGCACAATGCCTACTTAAGTACAAGAAAACCGACTCTTCTTACTGTCTATGTTTTGAACCATTCCTGTGACACTAGTTATAGATTCCGATGCTTCACTTCAGGTTCACTGTACCCTCTGACGATCTTATTGACGATGAAACGCAGAAATTGCATCGGAATTAAATACAAAAGGGACAATGCCAACTTAAGTACAAGAAAACTGACTCTTCTTACTGTCTATGTTTTGAACCATTCATGTGACACTAGTTATAGATTCCGATGCTTCCCTTCAGGATTAATGTATCCCTTGGACCTTCTTATTGACGATGAAACACAGAAATTGCATCGGAATTAAATACAAAAGGCACAATGCTGACTCAAGTACAAGAAGGCTGGCTCTTCATACTGTCTATGTTTTGAACCTTTCCTGTGAGACCGGTTTTAGATTCCGATAGTTCACTTCAGGTTTACTGTATCCCATGGACCTTCTTATTGACCACGAAACACAGAAATTCCATCGGAATTAAATACAAAAGGCACAATGCCTACTTAAGTACAAGAAAACTGACTCTTCTTACTGTCTATGTTTTAAACCATTCCTTTCACACTAGTTATGGATTCGGATGCTCGACTTCAGTTTCACTGCCTCCCTCTGAACTTCTTATTGGCGATGAAACACAGAAATTGCATCGGAATTAAATACAAAACGCACAATGCCGACTTAAGTACAAGAAAACTGACTCTCCTTACAGTCTATGTTTTGAACCATTCCTGTGAAACAAGTTATAGATTCCGATGCTTCACTTCAGGTTTACTGTATCCCTCTCACCTTATATTGACGATGAAACACAGAAATTGCATCGGAATGAAATACAAATGGCTCAAAGCCGACTTAAGTACAAGAACACTGTCTCATCTTACTCTCTATGTTTTGAACCATTCCTGTGACACTACTTATAGATTCCGATACTTCACTTCAGCTTTACTGTATCCCTGGACCTTCTTATTGACGATGAAACACAGAAATTGAATCGGAATTAAATACAAAAGGCACAATTCCGACTCAAGTACAAGAAGACTGGCTCTTCTTACTGTCTATGTTTTGAACCATTCCTGTGACACTAGTTATAGATTCCGATGCTTTACTTCAGGTTTACTGTATCCCTGTGACCTCCTTATTGTCGATGAAACACAGAAATTTCATCGGAATTAAATACAAAAAGCACAATGCCGACTCAAGTACAAGAAGACTGGCTCTTCTTACTGTCTATGTTTTGAACCTTTCCTGTGACACTAGTTATGGATTCGGAAGCTCGACTTTAGGATCACTGCCTCCCTCTGACCTTCTTATTGGCGATGAAACACAGAAATTGCATCGGAATAAAATACAAAACGCACAATGCCGACTTATGTACTTGAAAACTGACTCTTCTTACTGTCTATGTTTTGAACCATTCCTGTGACACTAGTTATAGATTCCGATGCTTCACTACAGGTTTACTGTATCCCTCTGACCTTCTTATTGACGATGAAACACAGAAATAGCATCGGAATTAAATACAAAAGGCACAATGCCGACTTAAGTACAAAATAACTGACTCTTCTTACTGTCTATGAGTTGAACCATTCATGTCACACTAGTTATAGATTCTGATGCTTCACTTCACGTTTACTGTATCCCTCTGACCTTCTTATTGCCGATGAATCACAGAAATTGCATCGGAATTAAATACAAAAGGCACAATGCCGACTTAAGTACAAGAAAACTGACTCTCCTTACTGTCTAAGTTTTGAACCATTCCTGTGATATTACTTATTGATTCCGATGCTTCACTTCAGGTTTACTGCATCCCTCTGACCTTCTTATTGACGATGAAACACAGAAATTTCATCGGAATTAAATACAAAGGGCACAATTAAGACTTAAGTACAAGATAACTGACGCTTGTTACTGTCTATGTTTTGAACCATTCCTGTGACACTAGTTATAGATTCCGATGTTTCACTTCAGGTTTACCGTATCCCTCTGACCTTCTTATTGACGATGAAACAAAGAAATTGCATCGGAATTAAGTAGAAAAGGCACAATGCCGACTTAAGTACACGAAAATTGACTCTTCTTACTGTCTATGTTTTGAACCATTCCTGTGACACAAGTTATAAATTCCGATGCTTCACTTCAGCTTCACTGTATCCCTCTGACCTTCTTATTGACGATGAAACACAGAAATTGCGACGGAATTAAATACAAAAGTACAATGCCGACTTAAGGACAAGAATACTGACTCTTCTTACTCTCTATGTTTTGAACCATTCCTGTGACACTAGTTACAGATTCCGATTCTTCACGTAAGGTTTACTGTATCCCTTGGACCTTCTTATTGACGACGAAACACAGAATTTGCATCGGAATTAAATTCAAAAAGCACAATGCCGACTTAAGTACAAGAAAACTGACTCTTCTTACTGTCTATGTTTTGAACCAGTCCTGTGACACTAGATATATATTCCGATGCTTCACTTCAGGTTTACTGTATCCCTCTGACCTTATATTGACGATGAAACACAGAATTTGCATCGGAATTAAATACAAATGGCTCAATGCCGACTTAAGTACAAGAAGACTGTCTCATCTTACTCTCTATGTTTGAACCATTCCTGTGACACTAGGTATAGATTCCGATGCTTCACTTCAGCGTTACTGTATCCCTGTGACCTTCTTATTGACGATGAAACACAGAAATTGCATCGGAATTAAATATAAAAGGCACAATTCCCACTCAAGTACAAGAAGACTGGCTATTCTTACTGTCTATGTTTTGAACCATTTATGTGACACTAGTTATAGATTCCGATGCTTTACGCCAGGTTTACTGTATTCCTCTGATCTCCTTATTGTCGATAAAACACAGATATTGCATCGGAATTAAATACAAAAGGCACAATGCCGACTCAAGTACAAGAAGACTGGCTCTTCTTACTGTCTATGTTTTGAACCTTTCCTGTGGCACTAGTTATGGATTCGGATGCCCGACGTCAGGTTCACTGCCTCCCTCTGACCTTCTTATGGGCGATGAAACACAGAAATTGCATCGGAATTAAATACAAAACGCACAATGCCGACTTAAGTACATGAAAACTGACTCATCTTACTGTCTATGTTTCGACCCATTCCTGTGACACTAGTTATAGATTCCGATGCTTCACTTCAGCTTTACTGTATCCCTCTGACCTTCTTATTGACGATGAAACACAGAAATTGCGACGGAATTAAATACAAAAGGTACAATGCCGACTTAAGGACAAGAAAACTGACTCTTCTTACTCTCTATGTTTTGAACCATTCCTGTGACACTAGTTACGGATTCCGATTCTTCACTTAAGGTTTACTGTATCCCTTGGACCTTCTTATTGACGACGAAACACAGAATTTGCATCGGAATTAAATTCAAAAAGCACAATGCCGACTTAAGTACAAGAAAACTGACTCTTCTTACTGTCTATGTTTTGAACCAGTCCTTTGACACTAGATATATATTCCGATGCTTCACTTCAGGTTTTACTGTATCCCTCTGACCTTATATTGACGATGAAACACAGAATTTGCATCGGAATTAAGTACAAATGGCTCAATGCCGACTTAAGTACAAGAAGACTGTCTCATCTTACTCTCTATGTTTTGAACCATTCCTGTGACACTAGGTATAGATTCCGATGCTTCACTTCAGCGTTACTGTATCCCTGTGACCTTCTTATTGACGATGAAACACAGAAATTGCATCGGAATTAAATATAAAAGGCACAATTCCGACTCAAGTACAAGAAGACTGGCTCTTCTTACTGTCTATGTTTTGAACCATTTATGTGACACTAGTTATAGATTCCGATGCTTTACGTCAGGTTTACTGTATCCCTCTGACCTCCTTATTGTCGATAAAACACAGAAATTGCATCGGAATTAAATACAAAAGGCACAATGCCGACTCAAGTACAAGAAGACTGGCTCTTCATACTGTCTATGTTTTGAACCTTTCCTGTGGCACTAGTTAGGGTTTCGGATGCTCGACGTCAGGTTCACTGCCTCCCTCTGACCTTCTTATGGGCGATGAAACACAGAAATTGCATCGGAATTAAATACAAAACGCACAATGCCGACTTAAGTACATTAAACTGACTCTTCTTACTGTCTATGTTTCGAACCATTCCTGTGACACTAGTTATAGATTCCGATGCTTCACTACAGGTTTACTGTATCCCTCTGACCTTCTTATTGACGATGAAACACAGAAATTGCATAGCAATTAAATACAAAAGGCACAATGCCGACTCAAGTACAAGAAGACTGGCTCTTCTTACTGTCTATGTTTTGAACCTTTCCTGTGACACTAGTTATGGATTCGGATGCTCGACTTCAGGTTCACTGACTCCCTCTGACGTTCTTATTGGTGATGAGACGCAGAAATTGCATCGGAATTAAATACAAAACGCACAATGCCGACTTATGTACTTGAAAACTGACTCTCCTTGCTGTCTATGTTTTGAACCATTCCTGTGACACTAGTTATAGATTCCGATGCTTCACTACAGGTTTACTGTATCCCTCTGACCTTCTTATTGACGATGAAACACAGATATTGCGTCGGAGTTATATACAAAATGCACGATGCCGACTTAAGTACAAGAAAACTGACTCTTCTTACTGTCTATGTTTTGAACCATTCCTGTGACGCTAGTTATAGATTCCGATGCTTCACTTCAGGTTTACTGTATCCCTCTGACCTTCTTATTAACGATGAAACACAGAAATTGCATTTGAATTAAATACAAAACTCACAATGCCGACTTAAGTACAAGAAAACTTACTCTCCTTACTGCCTATGTTTTGAACCATTCCTGGGACACTAGTTATAGATTCCGATGCTTCACTTCAGCTTTACTGTATCCCTCTCACCTTCTTATTGACGATGAAACACAGAAATTGCATCGGAATTATATACAAAAGGCACAATGGCTACTTAAGTACAAGAAAACTGACTCTTCTTACTGTCTAAGTTTTGAACCATTCCCGTGACACTAGTTACAGATTCTGATGCTTCATTTCAGGTGCACTGTATCCCTCTGACCTTCTCATCGACGATGAAACACAGAAATTGCATTGGAATTAAATACAAAAGAACAATGCCTACTTAAGTACAAGATAACTGACTCTTCTTACTGTCTATGTTTGAACCATTCCTGTGCCAGTAGTTATAGATTCCGATGTTTCACATCAGGTATATTGTATCCCTCTGACCTTCTTATTGACGATGAAACACAGATATTGCATCGGAATTAAATACAAAAGGCACAATGCCTTCTTAAGTACAAGATATCTGAATCATCTTACTGTCTATGTTTTGAACCATTCCTGTGACACTAGATATTGATTCCGATGCTTCACTTCAGGTTTACTGTATCCCTCTGACCTTCTTATTGACGATGAAACACAGAAATTTCATCGGAATTAAATACAAAAGACACAATGTCCACTTAAGTACAAGAAAACTGACTCGTCTTACTGTCTATGTTTTGAACCATTCCCGTGACTCTAGTTTTTTATTCCGATGCTTCACTTCAAGCTTACAGTATCCCTCTGACCTTCTTATTGACGATGAAACACAGAAATTGCATCGGAATTAAATACAAATGGCTCAATGCCGACTTAAGTACAAGAAGACTGACTCTTCTTACTGTCTATGCTTTGAACCATTCCTGTGACACTAGTTATAGATTCCGATGCTTCACTTCAGCTTTACTGTATCCCTCTGACCTTCTTATTGACGATGAAACACAGAAATTGCATCGGAATTAAATACAAAAGGCACAATGCCGACTCAAGTACAAGAAGGCTGGCTCTTCATACTGTCTATGTTTTGAACCTTTCCTGTGAGACCGGTTTTAGATTCCGATGCTTCACTTCAGGTTTACTGTACCCTCTGACGATCTTATTGACGATGAAACACAGAAATTGCATCGGAATTAAATACAAAGGGGACAATGCCAACTTAGATACAAGAAAACTGACTCTTCTTACTGTCTATGTTTTGAACCATTCATGTGACACTAGTTATAGATTCCGATGCTTCACTTCAGGTTTAATGTATTTCTTGGACCTTCTTATTGACGACGAAACACAGAATTTGCATCGGAATTAAATTCAAAAGGCACAATGCCGACTCAAGTACAAGGGGACTGGCTCTTCTTACTGTCTACGTTTTAAACCATTCCTGTGACACTAGTTATAGATTCCGATGTTTCAATTCAGTTTTACTGTATCCCTCTGACCTTCTTATTGACAATGAAACACAAAAATTGCGTCGGAATTAAATACAAAAAGCACAATGCCGACTCAAGTACAAGAAGGCTGGCTCTACATACTGTCCATGCTTTGAACCTTTCCTGTGAGACCGGTTTTAAATTCCGATGCTTCATTTCAGGTTTACTGTATCCCATGGACCTTCTTATTGACCACGAAACACAAAAATTGCATCGGAATTAAATACAAAAGGCACAATGCCTACTTAAGTACAAGAAAACTGACTCTTCTTAGTGTCTATGTTTTGAACCATTCCTGTGACACAAGTTATGGATTCCGATGCTTCAGTTCAGGTTTACTGTACCCTCTGACGATCTTACTGACGATGAAACACAGAAATTGCATCGGAATTAAATACAGATTGGACAATGCCAACTTAAGTACAAGAAAACTGACTCTTCTTAGTGTCTATGTTTTGAACCATTCCCGTGACACTAGTTATAGATTCCGATGCTTCACTTCAGGTTTACTGTATCCCTCTGACCTTATATTGGCGATGAAACACAGAAATTGCATCGGAATTAAATACAAAATGCTCAATGGCGACTTAAGTACAAGAAGACTGTCTCATCTTACTTTCTATGTTTTGAACCATTCCTGTGACACTAGTTATAGATTCCGATGCTTCACTTCAGCTTTACTGTATACTTCTCACCTTCTTATTGACGATGAAACACAGAAATTGCATCGGAATTATACACAAAAGGCACAATGCCTACTTAAGTACAAGAAAACTGACTCTTCTTACTGTCTAAGTTTTGAACCATTCCTGTGACACTAGTTACAGATTCTGATGCTTCATTTCAGGTGCACTGTATCCCTCTGACCTTCTTATTGACGATGAAACACAGAAATTGCATTGGAATTAAATACAAAAGAACAATGCCTACTTAAGTACAAGATAACTGACTCTTCTTACTGTCTATGTTTGAACCATTCCTGTGCCAGTAGTTATAGATTCCGATGTTTCACATCAGGTTTATTGTATCCCTCTGACCTTCTTATTGACGATGAAACACAGATATTGCATCGGAATTAAATACAAAAGGCACAATGCCGTCTTAAGTACAAGATGTCTGAATCTTCTTACTGTCTATGTTTTGAACCATTCCTGTGACACTAGATATTGATTCCGATGCTTCACTTCAGGTTTTGCTGTATCCCTCTGACCTTCTTATTGACGATGAAACACAGAAATTTCATCGGAATTAAATACAAAAGACACAATCTCCACTTAAGTACAAGAAAACTGACTCGTCTTACTGTCTATGTTTTGAACCATTCCTGTGACACTAGTTATTTATTCCGATGCTTCACTTCAAGCTTACTGTATCCCTCTGACCTTCTTATTGACGATGAAACACAGAAATTGCATCGGAATTAAATACAAATGGCTCAATGCCGACTTAGGTACAAGAATACTGACTCATCTTACTGTCTGTGCTTTGAACCATTCCTGTGACACTAGTTTTGGATTCCGATTCTTCACTTCAGGTTTACTGTATCCCGCTGACCTTCTTATTGACGATGAAACACAGAAATTGCATCGGAATTAAATACAAAGGGGACAATGCCAACTTAAATACAAGAAAACTGACTCTTCTTACTGTCTATGTTTTGAACCATTCATGTGACACTAGTTATAGATTCCGATGCTTCACTTCAGGTTTAATGTATTTCTTGGACCTTCTTATTGACGACGAAACACAGAATTTGCATCGGAATTAAATTCAAAAGGCACCATGCCGACTCAAGTACAAGGGGACTGGCTCTTCTTACTGTCTACGTTTTGAACCATTCCTGTGACACTAGTTATAGATTCCGATGTTTCAATTCAGTTTTACTGTATCCCTCTGACCTTCTTATTGACGATGAAACACAAAAATTGCGTCGGAATTAAATACAAAAGGCACAATGCCGACTAAAGTACAAGAAAACTGACTCTTCTTACTGTCTAAGTTTTGAACCATTCCTGTGACACTAGTTATAGATTCCTATGCTTCACTTCAGCTTTACTGTATCCCTCTGACCTTCTTTTTGACGATGAAACACAGAAATTGCATCGGAATTATATACAAAAGGCACAATGCCGACTCAAGTACAAGAAGGCTGGCTCTACATACTGTCCATGCTTTGAACCTTTCCTGTGAGACCGGTTTTAAATTCCGATGCTTCATTTCAGGTTTACTGTATCCCATGGACCTTCTTATTGACCACGAAACACAAAAATTGCATCGGAATTAAATACAAAAAGCACAATGCCGACTGAAGTACAAGAAAATTGACTCTTCTTACTGTCTAAGTTTAGAACCATTCCTGTGACACTAGTTATAGATTCCGATGCTTCACTTCAGCTTTACTGTACCCCTCTGACCTTCTTTTTTGCGATGAAACACAGAAATTGCATCGGAATTATATACAAAAGGCACAATGCCGACTCAAGTACAAGAAGGCTGGCTCTTCATACTGTCTATGTTTTGAACCATTCCTGTGAGACCGGTTTTAGATTCCGATGTTTCACTTCAGGTTTACTGTATCCCATGGACCTTCTAATTGACCACGAAACACAGAAATTGCATCGGAATTAAATACAAAAGGCACAAGCCTAATTAAGTACATGAAAACTGACTCTTCTTACTGTCTATGTTTTGAACCATTCCTGTGACACTAGTTATAGATTCCGATGCTTCACTTCAGCTTTACTGTATCCCTCTCACCTTCTTATTGACGATGAAACACAGAAATTGCATCGGAATTATATACAAAAGGCACAATGGCTACTTAAGTACAAGAAAACTGACTCTTCTTACTGTCTAAGTTTTGAACCATTCCTGTGACACTAGTTACAGATTCTGATGCTTCATTTCAGGTGCACTGTATCCCTCTGACCTTCTCATCGACGATGAAACACAGAAATTGCATTGGAATTAAATACAAAAGAACAATGCCTACTTAAGTACAAGATAACTGACTCTTCTTACTGTCTATGTTTGAACCATTCCTGTGCCAGTAGTTATAGATTCCGATGTTTCACATCAGGTATATTGTATCCCTCTGACCTTCTTATTGACGATGAAACACAGATATTGCATCGGAATTAAATACAAAAGGCACAATGCCTTCTTAAGTACAAGATATCTGAATCATCTTACTGTCTATGTTTTGAACCATTCCTGTGACACTAGATATTGATTCCGATGCTTCACTTCAGGTTTACTGTATCCCTCTGACCTTCTTATTGACGATGAAACACAGAAATTTCATCGGAATTAAATACAAAAGACACAATGTCCACTTAAGTACAAGAAAACTGACTCGTCTTACTGTCTATGTTTTGAACCATTCCTGTGACTCTAGTTTTTTATTCCGATACTTCACTTCAAGATTACAGTATCCCTCTGACCTTCTTATTGACGATGAAACACAGAAATTGCATCGGAATTAAATACAAAAGGCACAATGCCGACTCAAGTACAAGAAGGCTGGCTCTTCATGCTGTCTATGTTTTGAACCTTTCCTGTGAGACCGGTTTTAGATTCCGATGCTTCACTTCAGGTTTACTGTACCCTCTGACGATCTTATTGACGATGAAACACAGAAATTGCATCGGAATTAAATACAAAGGGGACAATGCCAACTTAGATACAGGAAAACTGACTCTTCTTACTGTCTATGTTTTAAACCATTCCTGTGACACTAGATATAGATTCCGATGCTTCAATTCAGTTTTACTGTATCCCTCTGATCTTCGTATTGACGATGAAACACAGAAATTGCATCGGAATTAAATGGAAAAAGCACAATGCCGACTTAAGTACAAGAAAACTGACTCTTCTTATTGTCTAAGTTTTGAACCATTCCTGTGACACTAGTTATATTTTCCGATGCTTCACTTCAGCTTTGCTGTATCCCTCTGACCTTCTTATTAACGATGAAACACAGAAATTGCATCGGAATTAAATACAAAAGGCACAATGCCGACTCAAGTACAAGAAGGCTGGCTCTTCATGCTGTCTATGTTTTGAACCTTTCCTGTGAGACCGGTTTTAGATTCCGATGCTTCACTTCAGGTTTACTGTACCCTCTGACGATCTTATTGACGATGAAACACAGAAATTGCATCGGAATTAAATACAAAGGGGACAATGCCAACTTAGATACAGGAAAACTGACTCTTCTTACTGTCTATGTTTTGAACCATTCATGTGACACTAGTTATAGATTCTGATGCTTCACTTCAGCTTTACTGTATCCCTCTGACCTTCTTTTTGACGATGAAACACAGTAATTGCATCGGAATTATATACAAAAGGCACAATGCCGACTCAAGAACAAGAAGGCTGGCTCTACATACTGTCCATGCTTTGAACCTTTCCTGTGAGACCGGTTTTAAATTCCGATGCTTCATTTCAGGTTTACTGTATCCCATGGACCTTCTTATTGACCACGAAACACAGAAATTGCATCGGAATTAAATACAAAAGGCACAATGCCTACTTAAGTACAAGAAAACTGACTCTTCTTAGTGTCTATGTTTTGAACCATTCCTGTGACACTAGTTATGGATTCCGATGCTTCAGTTCAGGTTTACTGTACCCTCTGACGATCTTATTGACGATGAAACACAGAAATTGCATCGGAATTAAATACAGATTGGACAATGCCAACTTAAGTACAAGAAAACTGACTCTTCTTAGTGTCTATGTTTTGAACCATTCCCGTGACACTAGTTATAGATTCCGATGCTTCACTTCAGGTTTACTGTATCCCTCTGACCTTATATTGGCGATGAAACACAGAAATTGCATCGGAATTAAATACAAAATGCTCAATGGCGACTTAAATACAAGAAGACTGTCTCATCTTACTCTCTATGTTTTGAACCATTCCTGTGACACTAGTTATAGATTCCGATGCTTCACTTCAGCTTTACTGTATACTTCTGACCTTCTTATTGACGATGAAACACAAAAATTGCATCGGAATTAAATACAAAAGGCACAATGCCGACTAAAGTACAAGAAAACTGACTCTTCTTACTGTCTAAGTTTTGAACCATTCCTGTGACACTAGTTATAGATTCCTATGCTTCACTTCAGCTTTACTGTATCCCTCTGACCTTCTTTTTGACGATGAAACACAGTAATTGCATCGGAATTATATACAAAAGGCACAATGCCGACTCAAGAACAAGAAGGCTGGCTCTACATACTGTCCATGCTTTGAACCTTTCCTGTGAGACCGGTTTTAAATTCCGATGCTTCATTTCAGGTTTACTGTATCCCATGGACCTTCTTATTGACCACGAAACACAGAAATTGCATCGGAATTAAATACAAAAGGCACAATGCCTACTTAAGTACAAGAAAACTGACTCTTCTTACTGTCTAAGTTTTGAACCATTCCTGTGACACTAGTTACAGATTCTGATGCTTCATTTCAGGTGCACTGTATACCTCTGACCTTCTTATTGACGATGAAACACAGAAATTGCATTGGAATTAAATACAAAAGAACAATGCCTACTTAAGTACAAGATAACTGACTCTTCTTACTGTCTATGTTTGAACCATTCCTGTGCCAGTAGTTATAGATTCCGATGTTTCACATCAGGTTTATTGTATCCCTCTGACCTCCTTATTGACGATGAAACACAGATATTGCATCGGAATTAAATACAAAAGGCACAATGCCGTCTTAAGTACAAGATATCTGAATCTTCTTACTGTCTATGTTTTGAACCAATCCTGTGACACTAGATATCGATTCCGATGCTTCACTTCAGGTTTACTGTATCCCTCTGACCTTCTTATTGACGATGAAACACAGAAATTTCATCGGAATTAAATACAAAAGACACAATGTCCACTTAAGTACAAGAAAACTGACTCGTCTTACTGTCTATGTTTTGAACCATTCCTGTGACACTAGTTATTTATTCCGATGCTTCACTTCAGGCTTACTGTATCCCTCTGACCTTCTTATTGACGATGAAACACAGAAATTGCATCGGAATTAAATACAAATGGCTCAATGCCGACTTAGGTACAAGATGACTGACTCATCTTACTGTCTATGCTTTGAACCACTCCTGTGACACTAGTTTTGGATTCCGATTCTTCACTTTAGGTTTACTGAATCCCGCTGACCTTCTTATTGACGATGAAACACAGAAATTGCATCGGAATTAAATTGGAAAGGCTCAATGCCGACTCAAATACAAGAAGGCTGGCTCTTCTTACTGTCTATGATATGAACCTTTCCTGTGAGACCGGATTTAGATTCCGATGCTTCACTTCAGACTTATTGTATCCCATGGACATTGTTATTGACCACGAAACACAGAAATTGCATCGGAATTAAACACAAAAGGCACAATGCCTACTTAAGTACAATAAAACTGTCTCTTCTTACTGTCTATGTTATGAACCATTCCTGTGACAGCAGTTATAGATTCCGATGCCTCACTTCAGGTTTACTGTATCACTCTGACCTTCTTATTGACGATGAAACACAGAAATTGCATCGGAATTAAATACAAAAAGCACAATGCCGACTGAAGTACAAGAAAACTGACTCTTCTTACTGTCTAAGTTTAGAACCATTCCTGTGACACTAGTTATAGATTCCGATGCTTCACTTCAGCTTTACTGTACCCCTCTGACCTTCTTTTTTGCGATGAAACACAGAAATTGCATCGGAATTATATACAAAAGGCACAATGCCGACTCAAGTACAAGAAGGCTGGCTCTTCATACTGTCTATGTTTTGAACCTTTCCTGTGAGACCGATTTTAGATTCCGATGCTTCACTTCAGCTTTACTGTATCCCTCTCACCTTCTTATTGACGATGAAACACAGAAATTGCATCGGAATTATATACAAAAGGCACAATGGCTACTTAAGTACAAGAAAACTGACTCTTCTTACTGTCTAAGTTTTGAACCATTCCTGTGACACTAGTTACAGATTCTGATGCTTCATTTCAGGTGCACTGTATCCCTCTGACCTTCTTATCGACGATGAAGCACGGAAATTGCATTGGAATTAAATACAAAAGAACAATGCCTACTTAAGTACAAGATAACTGACTCTTCTTACTGCCTATGTTTGAACCATTCCTGTGCCAGTAGTTATAGATTCCGATGTTTCACATCAGGTATATTGTATCCCTCTGACCTTCTTATTGACGATGAAACACAGATATTGCATCGGAATTAAATACAAAAGGCACAATGCCTTCTTAAGTACAAGATATCTGAATCTTCTTACTGTCTATGTTTTGAACCATTCCTGTGACACTAGATATTGATTCCGATGCTTCACTTCAGGTTTACTGTATCCCTCTGACCTTCTTATTGACGATGAAACACAGAAATTTCATCGGAATGAAATACAAAAGACACAATGTCCACTTAAGTACAAGAAAACTGACTCGTCTTACTGTCTATGTTTTGAACCATTCCTGTGACACTAGTTATAGATTCCGATCCTTCACTTCAGGTTTACTGTATCTCTCTGAACTTCTTATAGACGATGAAACACAGAAATTGCATCGGAATTAAATACAAAAGGCACAATGCCGACTTAAGTACAAGAAGACTGTCACATCTTACTCTCTATGTATTTAACCATTCCTGTGAAGCTAGTTATAGATTCCGATGATTCACTTCAGCTTTACTGTAGCCCTCGGACCTTCTTATTGACGATGAAACACAGAAATTGCATTGGAATTAAATACAAAAGGCACAATTCCGACTCAAGTACAAGAAGACTGGCTCTTCTTACTGTCTATGTTTTGAACCATTCCTGTGACACTAGTTATAGATTCCGATGCTTCACTTCAGGTTTACTGTATCCCTCTGACCTCCTTATTGTCGATGAAACACAGAAATTGCATCGGAATTAAATACAAAAGGCACAATGCCGACTCAAGTACAAGAAGTCTGGCTCTTCTTACTGTCTATGTTTTGAACCATTCCTGTCACACTAGTTATGGATTCGTATGCTCGACTTCAGGTTCACTGCCTCCCTCTGAACTTCTTATTGGCTGTGAAACACAGTAATTGCATCGGAATTAAATACAAAAGGCACAATGCCGACTTAAGTACAAGAAAACTGACTCTTCTTACTGTCTATGTTTTGAATCACTCCTGTGACACTAGTTATAGTTTCGGATGCTTCACTTCAGGTTCACTGTATCCCTCGGACCTTCTTATTGACGATGAAACACAAAATTGCATCGGAATTAAATACAAAAGGCACAATGCCGAATAAAGTACAAGAAAACTGACTCTTCTTACTGTCTAAGTTTTGAACCATTCCTGTGACACTAGTTATAGATTCCTATGCTTCACTTCAGCTTTACTGTATCCCTCTGACCTTCTTTTTGACGATGAAACTCAGAAGTGGCACCGGAATTAAATGCAAAAGCACAATGCCTACTTAAGTACAAGATAACTGACTCTTCTTACTGTCTATGTTTTGAACCATTCCTGTGCCAGTAGTTATAGATTCCGATGCTTCACGTCAGGTTTATTGTATCCCTCTGACCTTCTTATTGACGATGAAACACAGATATTGCATCGGAATTAAATACAAAAGGCACAATGCCGTCTTAAGTACAAGAAATCTGAATCTTCTTACTGTCTATGTTTTGAACCATTCCTGTGACACTAGTTATAGATTCCGATGCTTCACTTCAGGTTTACTGTATCCCTCTGACCTTCTTATTGACGATGAAACACGGTAATTGCATCCTAATAAAATACAAATGGCTCAATGACAACTTAAGTACAAGAAGACTGACTCTTCTTACTGTCGATGCTTTAAAACATTCCTGTGACACTAGATATAGATTCCGATGCTTCAATTCAGTTTTACTGTATCCCTCTGATCTTCGTATTGACGATGAAACACAGAAATTGCATCGGAATTAAATGGAAAAAGCACAATGCCGACTTAAGTACAAGAAAACTGACTCTTCTTATTGTCTAAGTTTTGAACCATTCACGTGACACTAGTTATAGATTCCGATGCTTCACTTCAGGTTTAATGTATTTCTTGGACCTTCTTATTGACGACGAAACACAGAATTTGCATCGGAATTAAATTCAAAAGGCACAATGCCGACTCAAGTACAAGAGGACTGGCTCTTCTTACTGTCTATGTTTTAAACCATTCCTGTGACACTAGTTATAGATTCCGATGTTTCAATTCAGTTTTACTGTATCCCTCTGACCTTCTTATTGACGATGAAACACAAAATTGCATCGGAATTAAATACAAAAGGCACAATGCCGAATAAAGTACAAGAAAACTGACTCTTCTTACTGTCTAAGTTTTGAACCATTCCTGTGACACTAGTTATAGATTCCTATGCTTCACTTCAGCTTTACTGTATCCCTCTGACCTTCTTTTTGACGATGAAACACAGAAATTGCATCGGAATTATATACAAAAGGCACAATGCCGACTCAAGTACAAGAAGGCTGGCTCTACATACTGTCCATGCTTTGTACCTTTCCTGTGAGACCGGTTTTAAATTCCGATGCTTCATTTCAGGTTTACTGTATCCCATGGACCTTCTTATTGACCACGAAACACAGAAATTGCATCGGAATTAAATACACAAGGCACAATGCCTACTTAAGTACAAGAAAACTGACTCTTCTTACTGTCTAAGTTTTGAACCATTCCTGTGACACTAGTTACAGATTCTGATGCTTCATTTCAGGTGCACTGTATCCCTCTGACCCTCTTATTGACGATGAAACACAGAAATTGCATTGGAATTAAATACAAAAGAACAATGCCTACTTAAGTTCAAGATAACTGACTCTTCTTACTGTCTATGTTTTAACCATTCCTGTGCCAGTAGTTATAGATTCCGATGTTTCACATCAGGTTTATTGTATCCCTCTGACCTTCTTATTGACGATGAAACACAGATATTGCATCGGAATTAAATACAAAAGGCACAATGCCGTCTTAAGTACAAGATATCTGAATCTTCTTACTGTCTATGTTTTGAACCATTCCTGTGACACTAGATATTGATTCCGATGCTTCACTTCAGGTTTACTGTATCCCTCTGACCTTCTTATTGACGATGAAACACAGAAATTTCATCGGAATTAAATACAAAAGACACAATGTCCACTTAAGTACAAGAAAACTGACTCGTCTTACTGTCTATGTTTTGAACCATTCCTGTGACACTAGTTATTTATTCCGATGCTTCACTTCAAGCTTACTGTATCCCTCTGACCTTCTTATTGACGATGAAACACAGAAATTGCATCGGAATTAAATACAAATTTCTCAATGCCGACTTAAGTACAAGAAGACTGACTCTTCTTACTGTCTATAATTTGAACCATTCCTGTGACACTAGTTTTGGATTCCGATTCTTCACTTCAGGTTTACTGAATCCCGCTGACCTTCTTATTGACGATGGAACACAGAAATTGCATCGGAATTAAATAGAAAAGGCACAATGCCGACTCAAATACAAGAAGGCTGGCTCTTCTTACTGTCTATGTTATGAACCTTTCCTGTGAGACCGGAATTAGATTCCGATGCTTCACTTCAGACTTACTGTATCCCATGGACCTTGTTATTGACCACGAAACACAGAAATTGCATCGGAATTAAATACAAAATGCACAATGCCTACTTAAGTACAATAAAACTGTCTCTTCTTACTGTCTATGTTATGAACCATTCCTGTGACAGCAGTTATAGATTCCGATGCCTCACTTCAGGTTTACTGTATCACTCTGACCTTCTTATTGAAGATGAAACACAGAAATTGCGTCGGAATTACATACAAAAAGCACAATGCCGACTGAAGTACAAGAAAACTGACTCTTCTTACTGTCTAAGTTTTGAACCATTCCTGTGACACTAGTTATAGATTCCGATGCTTCACTTCAGCTTTACTGTACCCCTCTGACCTTCTTTTTTGCGATGAAACACAGAAATTGCATCGGAATCATATACAAAATGCACAATGTCGACTCAAGTACAAGAAGGCTGGCTCTTCATACTGTCTATGTTTTGAACCTTTCCTGTGAGACCGGTTTTAGATTCCGATGTTTCACTTCAGGTTTACTGTATCCCATGGACCTTCATATTGACCACGAAACACAGAAATTGCATCGGAATTAAATACAAAAGGCACATGCCAAAATAAGTACATGAAAACTGACTCTTCTTACTGTCTATGTTTTGAACCATTCCTGTGACACTAGTTATAGATTTCGTTGCCTCACGTCTTGTTTACTGTATCAGTCTGACCTTCTTATTGACGATGAAACACAGAAATTGCATCGGAATTAAATACAAAAGGGACAATGCCAACTTAAGTACAAGAAAACTGACTCTTCTTACTGTCTATGTTTTGAACCATTCCTGTGACACTAGTTATAGATTCCGATGCTTCCCTTCAGGTTTACTGCATCCCTCTCACCTTATATTGATGATGAAACACAGAATTTGCATCGGAATTAAATACAAAAGGCTCAATGCCGACATAAGTACGGGAAGAGTCTCTCATCTTACTCTCTATGTATAGAACCATTCCTGTGACACTAGTTATAGATTCCGATGCTTCACTTCAGCTTTACTGTATCCCTCTCACCTTCTTATTGACGATGAAACACAGAAATTGCATCGGAATTAAATACAAAAGGCACAATTCCGACTCAAATACAAGAAGACTGGCTCTTCTTACTGTCTATGCCTTGAACCATTCCTGTGACACTTGTAATAGATTCCGATGCTTCACTTTAGGTTTACTGTATCCCTCCGACCGCCTTATTGACGATGAAACTCAGAAATTGCATCGGAATTAAATACAAAAGGCACAATGACAACTTAAGTACAAGAAAACTGACTCTTCTTACTGTCTATGTTTTGAACCATTCCTGTGACACTAGTTATAGATTCCGATGCCTCACTTCTTGTTTACTGTATCAGTCTGACCTTCTTATTGACGATGAAACACAGAAATTGCATCGGAATTAAATACAAAGCACAATGCGTTCTTAAGTACAAGATAACTGACTCTTCTTACTGCCTACGTTTTGAACCATTCCTGTGCCACTAGTTACCGATTTCGATGCTTCACATCAGGTTTATTGTATCCCTCTGACCTTATTGACGATGAAACACAGATATTGCATCGGAATTAAATACAAAAGGCACAATGCCGTCTTAAGTACACGAAAACTAAATCTTCTTACTGTCTATGTTTTGAACCATTCCTGTGACACTAGTTATAGATTCCGATGCTTCACTTCATATTTACTGTATCCCTCTGACCTTCGTATTGACGATGAAACACCGAAATTTCATCGGAATTAAATACAAAAGTCACAATGTCCACTTAAGTACAAGAAAACTAACTCGTCTTACTGTCTATGTTTTGAACCATTCCTGTGACACTAGTTATATATTCCGATGCTTCACTTCAAGCTTACTGTATCCCTCTGACCTTCTTATTGACGATGAAACACAGAAATTGCACCGGAATTAAATACAGAAGCCTCAATGCCGACTTGAGTACAAGAAGACTGACTCTTCTTACTGTCTATGCTTTGAACCATTCGTGTGACACTAGTTATAGATTCCGATTCTTCACTTCAAGTTTACTGTATCCCTTGGACCTTATTATTGACGACGAAACACAGAAATTGCATCGGAATTAAATACAAAAGGCACAATGCCGACTTATGTACAAAAAAACTGACTCTTCTTACTATCTATGTTTTGAACCATTCCTGTGACACTAGTTATAGATTCCGATGCTTCACTTCAGGTTTACTGTATCCCTCTGACCTCGTTATTGACGATGAAACACAGAAATTGCATCGGAATTAATTACAAAAAGCACAATGCCGACATAAGTACAAGAAAACTGACTCCTCTTACTGTCTAAGTTTTGAACCATTCCTGTGACACTAGTTATAAATTCCGATGCTTCACTTCAGCTTTATTGTATCCCACTGACCTTCTTATTGACGATGAAACACAGAAATTGCATCGGAATTAAATACAAAAGGCACAATGCCGACTCATGTACAAGAGGGCTGGCCCTTCATACTGTCTACGTTTTGAACCTTTCCTGTGAGACCCGTTTTAGATTCCGATGCTTCACTTCAGGTTTACTGTATCCCATGGACCATCTTATTGACCACGAAACACAGAAAATGCATCGGAATTAAATACAAAAGGCACAATGCCTACATAAGTACAAGAAAACTGACTCTTCTTACTGTCTATGTTTTGAACCATTCCTGTGACACTAGTTATAGATTCCGATGCTTCACGTAAGGTTTACTGTATCCCTCTGACCTTCTTATTGACGATGAAACACAGAAATTGCATCGGAATTAAATACAAATGGCTCAATGCCGACTTAAGTACAAGAAGCCTGACTCTTCTTACTGTCTATGCTTTGAACCATTCCTGTGACACTAGTTATGGATTCCGATTCTTCACTTCAGGTTTACTGAATCCCGCTGACCTACTTATTGACGATGAAACACTGAAATGGCATCGGAATTAGATACAAAAGGGACAATGCCGACTCAAATACAAGAAGACTGGCTCTTCTTACTGTCTATATTATGAACCTTTTCTGTGACACCGGTTTTGATTCCGATGCTTCACTTCAGGTTTACTGTATCCCTTGGACCTAATTATTGACGACGAAACACAGAAATTGCACCGGAATTAAATACAAAAGGCACAATGCGAACTTAAGTACAAAAAAACTGACTCTTCTTATTGTCTAAGTTTTGAACCATTCCTGTGACACTAGTTATAGATTCCGCTGCTTCACTTCAGGTTTACTGTATCCCTCTGACCTTCTTATTGACGATGAAACACAGAAACTTCTTCGGAATTAAATACAAAACGCACAATGCCGACTCAACTACAAGAAGACTGGCTCTTCTTACTTTCTATGTTTTGAACCATTCCTGTGACACTAGTTATAGACTCCGATGCTTCACTTCAGGTTTACTGTATCCCTCTGACCTCCTTATTAACGATGAAACACAGAAATTGCATCGGATTTGAATACAAAAGGCACAATGCCGACTCAAGTACAAGGAGACTGGCTCTTCTTACTGTCTATGTTTTAACCTATTCCTGTGACACTAGATATAGATTCCGATGCTTCAATTCAGTTTTACTGTATCCCTCTGATCTTCTTATTGACGATGAAACACAGAAATTGCATCGGAATTAAATGGAAAAAGCACAATGCCGACATAAGTACAAGAAAACTGACTCTTCTTATTGTCTAAGGTTTGAACCATTCCTGTGACACTAGTTATAGATTCCGATGCTTCACTTCAGCTTTGCTGTATCCCTCTGACCTTCTTATTGACGATGAAACACTGAAATTGCATCGGAATTAAATACAAAAGGCACAATGCAGACTCAAGTACAAGAAGGCTGGCTCTTCATACTGTCTAAGTTTTGAACCTTTCCTGTGAGACCGGTTTCAGATTCCGATGCTTCACTTCAGGTTTACTGTACCCTCTGACGATCTTGTTGACGATGAAACACAGAAATTGCATCGGAATTAAATACAAAAGGGACAATGCCAACCTAGGTACTAGAAAACTGACTCTTCTTACTGTCTATGTTTTGAACCATTCCCGTGACACTAGTTATAGATTCCGATGCTTCACTTCAGGTTTACTGTATCCCTGCGACCTTATATTGGCGATGAAACACAGAAATTGCATCGGAATTAAATACAAAATGCTCAATGCCGACTTAAGTACAAGAAGACTGTCTCATCTTACTCTCTATGTTTTGAACCATTCCTGTGACACTAGTTATAGATTCCGATGCTTCACTTCAGCCTTTCTGTATCCCTCTCACCTTCTTATTGACGATGACACACAGAAATTGCATCGGAATTAAATACAAAAGGCACAATTCCGACTCAAGTACAAGGAGACTGGCTCTTCTTACTGTTTATGTTTTGAACCATTCCTGTGCCACTAGTTACAGATTTCCATGCTTCACATCAGGTTTATTGTATTCCTCTGACCTTCTTAATGACGATGAAACACAGATATTGCATCGGAATTAAATACAAAAGGCACAATGCCGTCTTAAGTACACGAAAACTGAATCTTCTTACTGTCTATGTTTCGAACCATTCCTGTGACACTAGTTATAGATTCCGATGTTTCACTTCAGGTTTACTGTATCCCTCTGACCTTCGTATTGACGATGAAACACCGAAATTTCGTCGGAAGTAAATACAAAAGTCACAATGTCCACTTAAGTACAAAAAACCGACTCGTCTTACTGTCTATGATTTGAACCATTCCTGTGACACTAGTTATATATTCCGATGCTTCACTTCAAGCTTACTGTATCCCTCTGACCTTCTTATTGACGATGAAACACAGAAATTGCATCGGAATTAAATACAAAAGGCTCAATGCCGACTTAAGTACAAGAAGACTGACTCTTCTTACTGTCTATGCTTTGAACCATTCCTGTGACACTAGTTATAGATTCCGATTCTTCACTTCATTTTTACTATATCCCTTGGACCATATTGTTGACGACCAAACACAGAAATTGCATCGGAATTAAATACAAAAGGCACAATGCCGACATAAGTACAAAAAAACTGACTCTTCTTACTATCTATGTTTTGAACCATACCTGTGACACTAGTTATTGATTCCGATGCTTCACTTCAGGTTTACTGATTCCCTCTGACCTCCTTATTGACGATGAAACACAGAAATTGCATCGGAATTAAATACAAAAGGCACAATGCCGACTCAACTACAAGAAGACTGGCTCTTCTTACTGTCTATGTTTTAAACCATTCCTGTGAGACTAGTTGTAGATTCCGATGCTTCAATTCAGTTTTACTGTATCCCTCTCACCTTCTTATTGACGATGAAACACAGAAATTGCATCGGATTTAAATACAAAAGGCACAATGCCGACTTAAGTACAAGAAGACTGTCTCATCTTACTCTCTATGTTTTGAACCATTCTTGTGACACTAGTTATAGAGTCCGATGCTTTACTTCAGCTTTACTGTATCCCTCTCACCTTCTTATTGACGATGAAACACAGAAATTGCATCGGAATTAAATACAAAAGGCACAATTCCGACTCAAGTACAGGACGACTGGCTCTTCTTACAGTCTATGTTTTGAACCATTCCTGTGACACTAGTTATAGATTCCGATGCTTCACGTCAGGTTTACTGTATCCCTCTGACGTCCTTATTGTCGATGAAACACAGGTATTGCATCGGAATTAAATACAAAAGGCACAATGCCGACTCAAGTACAACAAGACTGGCTCTTCTTACTGTCTATGTTTTGAACCATTCCTGTGACACTAGTGATGGATTCGGATGCTCGACTTCAGGTTCACTGCCTCCCTCTGAACTTCTTATTGGCGGTGAAACACAGAAATTGCATTGGAATTAATTACAAAAGGCACAATGCCGACATAAGTACAAGAAAACTGACTCTTCTTACTGTCTATGTTTTTGAACCATTCCTGTGACACTAGTTATAGATTCCGATGGTTCACTTCAGGTTTACTGTATCCCTCTGCCCTTCTTATAGACGATGAAACATAGAAATTGCATCGGAAATTAATACAAAAGGCACAATGCCGACATAAGTACAAGAAATCTGACTCTTCTTAGTGTCTGTGTTTGAACCATTCCTGTGACACTAGTTATAGTTTCGGATGCTTCACTTCAGGTTTACTGTATCCCTCTGACCTTCTTATTGACGATGAAACACAGAAAGTGCATCGGAATTAAATACATAAAGCACAATGCCGACATAAGTACAAAAAAACTGACTCTATTTAGTGTCTAAGTATTGAACCATTCCTGTGACACTAGTTATAGATTCCGATGCTTCACCTCAGCTTTACTGTATCCCTCTGACCTTCTTGTTGACGATGAAACACAGAAATTGTATCGGAATTAAATACAAAAGGCACAATGCTGACTCAAGTACAAGAAGGCTGGCTCTTCATACTGTCTATGTTTTGAACCTTTCCTGTGAGGCCGATTTTAGATTCCGATGCTTCACTTCAGGTTTACTGTATCCCATGGACCTTCTTATTGACCTCGAAACACAGAAAGTACATCGGAATTAAATTCAAAAGGCACAATGCCGACTTAAGTACAAGAAAACTGACTCTTCGTACTGCCTATGTTTTGAACCATTCCTGTGACATTACTTATTGATTCCGATGCTTCACTTCAGGTTTACTGTATCCCTCTGACCTTATATTGACGATGAAACACAGAAATTGCATCGGAATTAAATACAAAAGGCTCAATGCCGACTTAAGTACAAGAAGACTGCCTCATCTTACTCTCTATGTTTTGAACCATTCCTGTGACGCTAGTTATAGATTCCGATGCTTCACTTCAGCTTTACTGTAGCCCTCTGACCTTCTTATTGACGATGAAACACAGAAATTGCATCGGAATTAAATACAAAAGTCACAATTCCGACTCAAGTACAAGAAGACTGGCTCTTCTTACTGACTATGTTTTGAACCATTCCTGTGACACTAGTTATAGATTCCGATGCTTCACTTCAGGTTTACTGTATCCGTCTGACCTCCTTATTGTCGATGAAACACAGAAATTGCATCGGAATTAAATACAAAAGGCACAATGCCGACTTAAGTACAAGAAATCTGACTCTTCTTAGTGTCTATGTTTGAACCATTCCTGTGACACTAGTTATA
Source organism: Schistocerca serialis cubense (assembly GCF_023864345.2). Taxonomy (NCBI): domain Eukaryota; kingdom Metazoa; phylum Arthropoda; class Insecta; order Orthoptera; family Acrididae; genus Schistocerca; species Schistocerca serialis. The sequence continues at coordinate 22,000,029 of NC_064643.1, forward strand.
GATTCCGATGCTTCACTTCAGGTTTACTGTATCCCTCTGACCTTCTTATAGACGATGAAACACAGATATTGCATCGGAATTAAATACAAAAGGCACAATGCTGACTTAAGTACAAGAAAACTGACTCTTCTTACTCTCTATGCTTTGAACCATTCATGTGACACTAGTTATAGATTCCGATGCTTCACTTAAGGTTTACTGTATCCCATGGACCTTCTTATTGACCACGAAACACAGAAAGTACATCGGAATTAAATTCAAAAGGCACAATGCCGACTTAAGTACAAGAAAACTGACTCTTCTTACTGCCTATGTTTTGAACCATTCCTGTGACATTACTTATTGATTCCGATGCTTCACTTCAGGTTTACTGTATCCCTCTGACCTTATATTGACGATGAAACACAGAAATTGCATCGGAATTAAATACAAAAGGCTCAATGCCGACTTAAGTACAAGAAGACTGTCTCATCTTACTCTCTATGATTTTAACCATTCCTGTGACGCTAGTTATAGATTCCGATGCTTCACTTCAGCTTTACTGTAGCCCTCTGACCTTCTTATTGGCGATGAAACACAGAAATTGCTTCGGAATTGAATACAAAAGGCACAATTCCGACTCAAGTACAAGAAGACTGGCTCTTCTTACTGACTATGTTTTGAACCATTCCTGTGACACTAGTTATAGATTCCGATGCTTCACTTAAGGTTTACTGTATCCCATGGACCTTCTTATTGACCACGAAACACAGAAAGTACATCGGAATTAAATTCAAAAGGCACAATGCCGACTTAAGTACAAGAAAACTGACTCTTCTTACTGCCTATGTTTTGAACCATTCCTGTGACATTACTTATTGATTCCGATGCTTCACTTCAGGTTTACTGTATCCCTCTGACCTTATATTGACGATGAAACACAGAAATTGCATCGGAATTAAATACAAAAGGCTCAATGCCGACTTAAGTACAAGGAGACTGTCTCATCTTACTCTCTATGATTTTAACCATTCCTATGACGCTAGTTATAGATTCCGATGCTTCACTTCAGCTTTACTGTAGCCCTCTGACCTTCTTATTGGCGATGAAACACAGAAATTGCTTCGGAATTGAATACAAAAGGCACAATTCCGACTCAAGTACAAGAAGACTGGCTCTTCTTACTGACTATGTTTTGAACCATTCCTGTGACACTAGTTATAGATTCCGATGCTTTACTTCAGGTTTACTGTATCGCTCTGACCTCCTTATTGTCGATGAAACACAGGTATTGCATCGGAATTAAATACAAAAGGCACAATGCCGACTCAAGTACAAGAAGACTGGCTCTTCTTACTGTCTATGTTTTGAACCATTCCTGTGGCACTAGTTATGGATTCGGATGCACGACTTCAGGTTCACTGCCTCCCTCTGAACTTCTTATTGGCGGTGAAACACAGAAATTGCATTGGAATTAATTACAAAAGGCACAATGCCGACATAAGTACAAGAAAACTGACTCTTCTTACTGTCTATGTTTTGAACCATTCCTGTGACACTAGTTATAGTTTCGGATGCTTCACTTCAGGTTTGCTGTATCCCTCTGACCTTCTTATTGACGATGAAACACAGAAAGTGCATCGGAATTAAATACATAAAGCACAATGCCGACATAAGTACAAAAAACTGACTCTTCTTAGTGTCTAAGTATTGAACCATTCCTGTGACACTAGTTATAGATTCCGATGCTTCACCTCTGCTTTACTGTATCCCTCTGACCTTCTTGTTGACGATGAAACACAGAAATTGCATCGGAATTAAATACAAAATGCACAATGCTGACTCAAGTACAAGAAGGCTGGCTCTTCATACTGTCTATGTTGTGAACCTTTCCTGTGAGACCGATTTTAGATTCCGATGCTTCACTTCAGGTTTACTGTATCCCATGGACCTTCTTATTGACCACGAAACACAGAAAGTACATCGGAATTAAATTCAAAAGGCACAATGCCGACTTAAGTACAAGAAAACTGACTCTTCTTACTGCCTATGTTTTGAACCATTCCTGTGACATTACTTATTGATTCCGATGCTTCACTTCAGGTTTACTGTATCCCTCTGACCTTATATTGACGATGAAACACAGAAATTGCATCGGAATTAAATACAAAAGGCTCAATGCCGACTTAAGTACAAGAAGACTGTCTCATCTTACTCTCTATGCTTTTAACCATTCCTGTGACGCTAGTTATAGATTCCGATGCTTCACTTCAGCTTTACTGTAGCCCTCTGACCTTCTTATTGACGATGAAACACAGAAATTGCATCGGAATTAAATACAAACGCACAATTCCGACTCAAGTACAAGAAGACTGGCTCTTCTTACTGACTATGTTTTGAACCTTTCCTGTGACACTAGTTATAGATTCCGATGCTTCACGTCAGGTTTACTGTATCCCTCTGACCTCCTTATTGTCGATGAAACACAGAAATTGCATCGGAATTAAATACAAAAGGCACAATGCCGACTTAAGTACAAGAAAACTGACTCTTCTTACTGTCTATGTTTGAACCATTCCTGTGACACTAGTTATAGATTCCGATGCTTCACTTCAGGATTACTGTATCCCTCTGACCTTCTTATAGACGGTGAAACACAGATATTGCATCGGAATTAAATACAAAAGGCACAATGCCGACTTAAGTACAAGAAAACTGACTCTACTTACTGTCTATGTTTTGAACCATTCCTGTGACACTAGTTATAGATTCCGATGCTTCACGTAAGGTTTACTGTATCCCTCTGTCCTTCTTATTGACGATGAAACACAGAAATTGCATCATTATTAAATACAAAAGGCACAATGCCGACTTAAGTACAAGAAAACTGACACTTCTTACTGTCTATGTTTTGAATTACTCCTGTGACACTAGTTATAGTTTCGGGTGCTTCACTTCAGGTTTACTGTATCCCTCGGACCTTCTTATTGACGATGAATCTCAGAAATTGCATCGGAATTAAATACAAAAGGCACAATGGCGACCTAAGTACAAGAAATCTGAATCTTCTTACTGTCTATGTTTTGAACCATTCCTGTGACGCTAGTTATAGATTCCGATGCTTCACTTCAGCTTTACTGTAGCCCTCTGACCTTCTTATTGACGATGAAACACAGAAATTGCATCGGAATTAAATACAAAAGCACAATGCCTACTAAAGTACAAGATAACTGACTCTTCTTACTGTCTATGTTTTGAACCATTCCTGTGCCTGTAATTATAGATTCCGATGCTTCACATTAGGTTTATTGTATCCCTCTGACCTTCTTATTGACGATGAAACACAGATATTGCATCGGAATTAAATACAAAAGGCACAATGCCGTCTTAAGTACAAGAAATCTGAATCTTCTTACTGTCTATGTTTTGAACCATTCCTGTGACACTACTTATAGATTCCGATGCTTCACTTCAGGTTTACTGTATCCCTCTGACTTTCTTATTGACGATGAAACACAGAAATTTCATCGGAATTAAATTCAAAATACACAATGCCCACTTAGGTACAAGAAAACTGACTAGTCTTACTGTCTATGTTTGAACCATTCCTGTGACACTAGTTATTTATTCCGATGCTTCACTTCAAGCTTACTGTATCCCTCTGACCTTCTTATTGACGATGAAACACAGAAATTGCATCGGAATAAAAAACAAATGGCTCAATGCCGACTTAAGTACAAGAAGACTGACTCTTCTTACTGTCTATGCTTCGAACCATTCCTGTGACACTAGTTATGGATTCCGATTCTTCACTTCAGATTTACTGAATCCAGCTGACCTTCTTATTGACGATGAAACACAGAAATGGCATCGGAATTAAATACAAAAGGCACAATGCCGACTCAAATACAAGAAGACTGGCTCTTCTTACTGTCTATATTATAAACCTTTTCTGTGACACCGGTTTTGATTCCGATGCTTCACTTCAGGTTTACTGTATCCCTAGGACCTTAGTATTGACGACGAAACACAGAAATTGCACCGGAATTAAATACAAAAGGCACAATGCGAACTTAAGTACAAAAAAACTGACTCTTCTTACTTTCTATGTTTTGAACCATTCCTGTGACACTAGTTATAGATTCCGATGCTTCACTTCAGGTTTACTGTATCCCTCTGACCTCCTTATTAACGATGAAACACAGAAATTGCACCGGAATTAAATACAAAAGGCACAATGCGAACTTAAGTACAAAAAAACTGACTCTTCTTACTGTCTATGCTTTGAACCATTCCTGTGACACTAGTTATGGATTCCGATTCTTCACTTCAGGTTTACTGTATCCCGCTGACCTTCTTATTGACGATGAAACACAGAAATGGCATCGGAATTACATACAAAATGCACAATGCCGACTCAAGTACAAGAAGGCTGGCTCTTCATACTGTCTATGTTTTGAACCTTTCCTGTGAGACCGGTTTTAGATTCCGATGCTTCACTTCAGGTTTACTGTACCCTCTGACGATCTTATTGACGATGAAACACAGTAATTGCATCGGAATTAAATACAAAATGGACAATGCCAACTTAGGTACAAGAAAACTGACTCTTCTTACTGTCTATGTTTTGAACCATTCATGTGACACTAGTTATAGATTCCGATGCTTCACTTAAGGTTTAATGTATTTCTTGGACCTTCTTATTGACGGTGAAACACACAATTTGCATCGGAATTTAATTCAAAAGGCACAATGCCGACTCATGTACAAGAAGACTGGCTCTTCTTACTGTCTATGTTTTAAACCATTCCTGTGACACTAGTTATGGACTCCGATGCTTCACTTCAGGTTCACTGTATCCCTCTGACCTTCGTATTGACGATGAAACACCGAAATTTCGTCGGAATTAAATGCAAAAGTCACAATGTCCACTTAAGTACAAGAAAACTGACTTGTCTTACTATCTATGATTTGAACCATTCCTGTGACACTAGTTATATATTCCGATGCTTCACTTAAAGCTTACTGTATTCCTCTGACCTTCTTATTGACGATGAAACACAGAAATTGCATCGGAATTAAATACAAAATGCTCAATGCCGACTTAAGTACAAGACGACTGACTCTTCTTACTGTCTAAGCTTTGAACCATTCCTGTGACACTAGTTATAGATACCGATTCTTCACTTCAGGTTTACCGTATCCCTTGGACCCTATTATTGACCACGAAACACAGAAAGTACATCGGAATTAAATTCAAAAGGCACAATGCCGACTTAAGTACAAGAAAACTGACTCTTCTTACTGCCTATGTTTTGAACCATTCCTGTGACATTACTTATTGATTCCGATGCTTCACTTCAGGTTTACTGTATCCCTCTGACCTTATATTGACGATGAAACACAGAAATTGCATCGGAATTAAATACAAAAGGCTCAATGCCGACTTAAGTACAAGAAGACTGTCTCATCTTACTCTCTATGCTTTTAACCATTCCTGTGACGCTAGTTATAGATTCCGATGCTTCACTTCAGCTTTACTGTAGCCCTCTGACCTTCTTATTGACGATGAAACACAGAAATTGCATCGGAATTAAATACAAACGCACAATTCCGACTCAAGTACAAGAAGACTGGCTCTTCTTACTGACTATGTTTTGAACCTTTCCTGTGACACTAGTTATAGATTCCGATGCTTCACGTCAGGTTTACTGTATCCCTCTGACCTCCTTATTGTCGATGAAACACAGAAATTGCATCGGAATTAAATACAAAAGGCACAATGCCGACTTAAGTACAAGAAAACTGACTCTTCTTACTGTCTATGTTTGAACCATTCCTGTGACACTAGTTATAGATTCCGATGCTTCACTTCAGGATTACTGTATCCCTCTGACCTTCTTATAGACGGTGAAACACAGATATTGCATCGGAATTAAATACAAAAGGCACAATGCCGACTTAAGTACAAGAAAACTGACTCTACTTACTGTCTATGTTTTGAACCATTCCTGTGACACTAGTTATAGATTCCGATGCTTCACGTAAGGTTTACTGTATCCCTCTGTCCTTCTTATTGACGATGAAACACAGAAATTGCATCATTATTAAATACAAAAGGCACAATGCCGACTTAAGTACAAGAAAACTGACACTTCTTACTGTCTATGTTTTGAATTACTCCTGTGACACTAGTTATAGTTTCGGGTGCTTCACTTCAGGTTTACTGTATCCCTCGGACCTTCTTATTGACGATGAATCTCAGAAATTGCATCGGAATTAAATACAAAAGGCACAATGGCGACCTAAGTACAAGAAATCTGAATCTTCTTACTGTCTATGTTTTGAACCATTCCTGTGACGCTAGTTATAGATTCCGATGCTTCACTTCAGCTTTACTGTAGCCCTCTGACCTTCTTATTGACGATGAAACACAGAAATTGCATCGGAATTAAATACAAAAGCACAATGCCTACTAAAGTACAAGATAACTGACTCTTCTTACTGTCTATGTTTTGAACCATTCCTGTGCCTGTAATTATAGATTCCGATGCTTCACATTAGGTTTATTGTATCCCTCTGACCTTCTTATTGACGATGAAACACAGATATTGCATCGGAATTAAATACAAAAGGCACAATGCCGTCTTAAGTACAAGAAATCTGAATCTTCTTACTGTCTATGTTTTGAACCATTCCTGTGACACTACTTATAGATTCCGATGCTTCACTTCAGGTTTACTGTATCCCTCTGACTTTCTTATTGACGATGAAACACAGAAATTTCATCGGAATTAAATTCAAAATACACAATGCCCACTTAGGTACAAGAAAACTGACTAGTCTTACTGTCTATGTTTGAACCATTCCTGTGACACTAGTTATTTATTCCGATGCTTCACTTCAAGCTTACTGTATCCCTCTGACCTTCTTATTGACGATGAAACACAGAAATTGCATCGGAATAAAAAACAAATGGCTCAATGCCGACTTAAGTACAAGAAGACTGACTCTTCTTACTGTCTATGCTTCGAACCATTCCTGTGACACTAGTTATGGATTCCGATTCTTCACTTCAGATTTACTGAATCCAGCTGACCTTCTTATTGACGATGAAACACAGAAATGGCATCGGAATTAAATACAAAAGGCACAATGCCGACTCAAATACAAGAAGAATGGCTCTTCTTACTGTCTATATTATAAACCTTTTCTGTGACACCGGTTTTGATTCCGATGCTTCACTTCAGGTTTACTGTATCCCTAGGACCTTAGTATTGACGACGAAACACAGAAATTGCACCGGAATTAAATACAAAAGGCACAATGCGAACTTAAGTACAAAAAAACTGACTCTTCTTACTTTCTATGTTTTGAACCATTCCTGTGACACTAGTTATAGATTCCGATGCTTCACTTCAGGTTTACTGTATCCCTCTGACCTCCTTATTAACGATGAAACACAGAAATTGCACCGGAATTAAATACAAAAGGCACAATGCGAACTTAAGTACAAAAAAACTGACTCTTCTTACTGTCTATGCTTTGAACCATTCCTGTGACACTAGTTATGGATTCCGATTCTTCACTTCAGGTTTACTGTATCCCGCTGACCTTCTTATTGACGATGAAACACAGAAATGGCATCGGAATTACATACAAAATGCACAATGCCGACTCAAGTACAAGAAGGCTGGCTCTTCATACTGTCTATGTTTTGAACCTTTCCTGTGAGACCGGTTTTAGATTCCGATGCTTCACTTCAGGTTTACTGTACCCTCTGACGATCTTATTGACGATGAAACACAGTAATTGCATCGGAATTAAATACAAAATGGACAATGCCAACTTAGGTACAAGAAAACTGACTCTTCTTACTGTCTATGTTTTGAACCATTCATGTGACACTAGTTATAGATTCCGATGCTTCACTTAAGGTTTAATGTATTTCTTGGACCTTCTTATTGACGGTGAAACACACAATTTGCATCTTAATTTAATTCAAAAGGCACAATGCCGACTCATGTACAAGAAGACTGGCTCTTCTTACTGTCTATGTTTTAAACCATTCCTGTGACACTAGTTATGGATTCCGATGCTTCACTTCAGGTTCACTGTATCCCTCTGACCTTCGTATTGACGATGAAACACCGAAATTTCGTCGGAATTAAATGCAAAAGTCACAATGTCCACTTAAGTACAAGAAAACTGACTTGTCTTACTATCTATGATTTGAACCATTCCTGTGACACTAGTTATATATTCCGATGCTTCACTTAAAGCTTACTGTATTCCTCTGACCTTCTTATTGACGATGAAACACAGAAATTGCATCGGAATTAAATACAAAATGCTCAATGCCGACTTAAGTACAAGACGACTGACTCTTCTTACTGTCTAAGCTTTGAACCATTCCTGTGACACTAGTTATAGATACCGATTCTTCACTTCAGGTTTACCGTATCCCTTGGACCCTATTATTGACGACGAAACACAGAAATTGCATCGGAATTAAATACAAAAGGCACAATGCCGACTTAAGTACAAAAAAACTGACTCTTCCTACTATCTATGTTTTGAACCATTCCTGTGACACTAGTTATTGATTCCGATGCTTCACTTCAGGTTTAATGTATCCCTCTGACCTCCTTATAGACGATGAAACACAGAAATTGCATGGGAATTAAATACAAAAGGCACAATGCCGACTCAACTACAAGAAGACTGGCTCTTCTTACTGTCTATGTCTTAAACCATTCCTGTGACACTAGTTATAGATTCCCATGCTTCAATTCAGTTTTACTGTATCCCTCGCACCTTCTTATTGACGATGAAACACAGAAATTGCATCGGAATTAATTACAAAAAGCACAATGCCGACATAAGTACAAGAAAACTGACTCCTCTTACTGTCTAAGTTTTGAACCATTCCTGTGACACTAGTTATAAATTCCGATGCTTCACTTCAGCTTTATTGTATCCCACTGACTTTCTTATTGACGATGAAACACAGAAATTGCATCGGAATTAATTACAAAAGGCACAATGCCGACTCATGTACAAGAGGGCTGGCCCTTCATACTGTCTACGTTTTGAACCTTTCCTGTGAGACCCGTTTTAGATTCCGATGCTTCACTTCAGGTTTACTGTATCCCATGGACCATCTTATTGACCACCAAACACAGAAAATGCATCGGAATTAAATACAAAAGGCACAATGCCTACTTAGGTACAAGAAAATTGACACTTCTTACTGTCTATGTTTTGAACCATTCCTGTCACACTAGTTATAGATTCCGATGCTTCACTTCAGGTTTACTGTATCCCTCTGACTTTCTTATTGACGATGAAACACAGAAATTTCAACGGAATTAAATTCAAAATACACAATGCCCACTTAGGTACAAGAAAACTGACTAGTCTTACTGTCTATGTTTGAACCATTCCTGTGACACTAGTTATTTATTCCGATGCTTCACTTCAAGCTTACTGTATCCCTCTGACCTTCTTATGGACGATGAAACACAGAAATTGCATCGGAATAAAAAACAAATGGCTCAATGCCGACTTAAGTACAAGAAGACTGACTCTTCTTACTGTCTATGCTTTGAACCATTCCTGTGACACTAGTTATGGATTCCGATTCTTCACTTCAGATTTACTGAATCCAGCTGACCTTCTTATTGACGATGAAACACAGAAATGGCATCGGAATTAAATACAAAAGGCACAATGCCGACTGAAATACAAGAAGACTGGCTCTTCTTACTGTCTATATTATAAACCTTTTCTGTGACACCGGTTTTGATTCCGATGCTTCACTTCAGGTTTACTGTATCCCTAGGACCTTAGTATTGACGACGAAACACAGAAATTGCACCGGAGTTAAATACAAAAGGCACAATGCGAACTTAAGTACAAAAAAACTGACTCTTCTTACTTTCTATGTTTTGAACCATTCCTGTGACACTAGTTATAGATTCCGATGCTTCACTTCAGGTTTACTGTATCCCTCTGACCTCCTTATTAACGATGAAACACAGAAATTGCACCGGAATTAAATACAAAAGGCACAATGCGAACTTAAGTACAAAAAAACTGACTCTTCTTACTGTCTATGTTTTGAACCATTCCTGTGACACTAGTTATGGATTCCGATTCTTCACTTCAGGTTTACTGTATCCCGCTGACCTTCTTATTGACGATGAAACACAGAAATGGCATCGGAATTAAATACAAAATGCACAATGCCGACTCAAGTACAAGAAGGCTGGCTCTTCATACTGTCTATGTTTTGAACCTTTCCTGTGAGACCGGTTATAGATTCCGATGCATCACTTCAGGTTTACTGTACCCTCTGACGATCTTATTGACGATGAAACACAGAAATTGCATCGGAATTAAATACAAAAGGGACAATGCCAACTTAGGTACAAGAAAACTGACTCTTCTTACTGTCTATGTTTTGAACCATTCATGTGACACTAGTTATAGATTCCGATGCTTCACTTCAGGTTTAATGTATTTCTTGGACCTTCTTATTGACGGCGAAACACACAATTTGCATCGGAATTTAATTCAAAAGGCACAATGCCGACTCATGTACAAGAAGACTGGCTCTTCTTACTGTCTATGTTTTAAACCATTCCTGTGACACTAGTTATGGATTCCGATGCTTCACTTCAGGTTCACTGTATCCCTCTGACCTTCGTATTGACGATGAAACACCGAAATTTCGTCGGAATTAAATGCAAAAGTCACAATGTCCACTTAAGTACAAGAAAACTGACTTGTCTTACTGTCTATGATTTGAACCATTCCTGTGACACTAGTTATATATTCCGATGCTTCACTTAAAGCTTACTGTATTCCTCTGACCTTCTTATTGACGATGAAACACAGAAATTGCATCGGAATTAAATACAAAATGCTCAATGCCGACTTAAGTACAAGAAGACTGACTCTTCTTACTGTCTATGCTTTGAACCATTCCTGTGACACTAGTTATAGATACCGATTCTTCACTTCAGGTTTACCGTATCCCTTGGACCCTATTATTGACGACGAAACACAGAAATTGCATCGGAATTAAATACAAAAGGCACAATGCCGACTTAAGTACAAAAAAACTGACTCTTCCTACTATCTATGTTTTGAACCATTCCTGTGACACTAGTTATTGATTCCGATGCTTCACTTCAGGGTTAATGTATCCCTCTGACCTCCGTATAGACGATGAAACACAGAAATTGCATGGGAATTAAATACAAAAGGCACAATGCCGACTCAACTACAAGAAGACTGGCTCTTCTTACTGTCTATGTCTTAAACCATTCCTGTGACACTAGTTATAGATTCCCATGCTTCAATTCAGTTTTACTGTATCCCTCTCACCTTCTTATTGACAATGAAACACAGAATTTGCATCGGAATTAATTACAAAAAGCACAATGCCGACATATGTACAAGAAAACTGACTCCTCTTACTGTCTACGTTTTGAACCATTCCTGTGACACTAGTTATAATTTCCGATGCTTCACTTCAGCTTTATTGTATCCCACTGACCTTCTTATTGACGATGAAACACAGAAATTGCATCGGAATTAAATACAAAAGGCACAATGCCGACTCATGTACAAGAGGGCTGGCCCTTCATACTGTCTACGTTTTGAACCTTTCCTGTGAGACCCGTTTTAGATTCCGATGCTTCACTTCAGGTTTACTGTATCCCATGGACCATCTTATTGACCACGAAACACAGAAAATGCATCGGAATTAAATACAAAAGGCACAATGCCTACTTAGGTACAAGAAAATTGACACTTCTTACTGTCTATGTTTTGAACCATTCCTGTCACACTAGTTATAGATTCCGATGCTTCACTTCTGGTTTACTGTATCCCTCTGACTTTCTTATTGACGATGAAACACAGAAATTTCATCGGAATTAAATTCAAAATACACAATGCCCACTTAGGTACAAGAAAACTGACTAGTCTTACTGTCTATGTTTGAACCATTCCTGTGACACTAGTTATTTATTCCGATGCTTCACTTCAAGCTTACTGTATCCCTCTGACCTTCTTATTGACGATGAAACACAGAAATTGCATCGGAATAAAAAACAAATGGCTCAATGCCGACTTAAGTACAAGAAGACTGACTCTTCTTACTGTCTATGCTTTGAACCATTCCTGTGACACTAGTTATGGATTCCGATTCTTCACTTCAGATTTACTGAATCCAGCTGACCTTCTTATTGACGATGAAACACAGAAATGGCATCGGAATTAAATACAAAAGGCACAATGCCGACTCAAATACAAGAAGACTGGCTCTTCTTACTGTCTTTATTATAAACCTTTTCTGTGACACCGGTTTTGATTCCGATGCTTCACTTCAGGTTTACTGTATCCCTAGGACCTTAGTATTGACGACGAAACACAGAAATTGCACCGGAATTAAATACAAAAGGCACAATGCGAACTTAAGTACAAAAAAACTGACTCTTCTTACTTTCTATGTTTTGAACCATTCCTGTGACACTAGTTATAGATTCCGATGCTTCACTTCAGGTTTACTGTATCCCTCTGACCTCCTTATTAACGATGAAACACAGAAATTGCACCGGAATTAAATACAAAAGGCACAATGCGAACTTAAGTACAAAAAAACTGACTCTTCTTACTGTCTATGCTTTGAACCATTCCTGTGACACTAGTTATGGATTCCGATTCTTCACTTCACGTTTACTGTATCCCGCTGACCTTCTTATTGACGATGAAACACAGAAATGGCATCGGAATTAAATACAAAATGCACAATGCCGACTCAAGTACAAGAAGGCTGGCTCTTCATACTGTCTATGTTTTGAACCTTTCCTGTGAGACCGGTTTTAGATTCCGACGCTTCACTTCAGGTTTACTGTACCCTCTGACGATCTTATTGACGATGAAACACAGAAATTGCATCGGAATTAAATACAAAAGGGACAATGCCAAATTAGGTACAAGAAAACTGACTCTTCTTACTGTCTATGTTTTGAACCATTCATGTGACACTAGTTATAGATTCCGATGCTTCACTTCAGGTTTAATGTATTTCTTGGACCTTCTTATTGACGGCGAAACACACAATTTGCATCGGAATTTAATTCAAAAGGCACAATGCCGACTCATGTACAAGAAGACTGGCTCTTCTTACTGTCTATGTTTTAAACCATTCCTGTGACACTAGTTATGGATTCCGATGCTTCACTTCAGGTTCACTGTATCCCTCTGACCTTCGTATTGACGATGAAACACCGAAATTTCGTCGGAATTAAATGCAAAACTCACAATGTCCACTTAAGTACAAGAAAACTGACTTGTCTTACTGTCTATGATTTGAACCATTCCTGTGACACTAGTTATATATTCCGATGCTTCACTTAAAGCTTACTGTATTCCTCTGACCTTCTTATTGACGATGAAACACAGAAATTGCATCGGAATTAAATACAAAATGCTCAATGCCGACTTAAGTACAAGAAGACTGACTCTTCTTACTGTCTATGCTTTGAACCATTCCTGTGACACTAGTTATAGATACCGATTCTTCACTTCAGGTTTACCGTATCCCTTGGACCCTATTATTGACGACGAAACACAGAAATTGCATCGGAATTAAATACAAAAGGCACAATGCCGACTTAAGTACAAAAAAACTGACTCTTCCTACTATCTATGTTTTGAACCATTCCTGTGACACTAGTTATTGATTCCGATGCTTCACTTCAGGTTTAATGTATCCCTCTGACCTCCTTATAGACGATGAAACACAGAAATTGCATGGGAATTAAATACAAAAGGCACAATGCCGACTCAACTACAAGAAGACTGGCTCTTCTTACTGTCTATGTCTTAAACCATTCCTGTGACACTAGTTATAGATTCCCATGCTTCAATTCAGTTTTACTGTATCCCTCTCACCTTCTTATTGACGATGAAACACAGAAATTGCATCGGAATTAATTACAAAAAGCACAATGCCGACATAAGTACAAGAAAACTGACTCCTCTTACTGTCTAAGTTTTGAACCATTCCTGTGACACTAGTTATAAATTCCGATGCTTCACTTCAGCTTTATTGTATCCCACTGACCTTCTTATTGACGATGAAACACAGAAATTGCATCGGAATTAAATACAAAAGGCACAATGCCGACTCATGTACAAGAGGGCTGGCCCTTCATACTGTCTACGTTTTGAACCTTTCCTGTGAGACCCGTTTTAGATTCCGATGCTTCACTTCAGGTTTACTGTATCCCATGGACCATCTTATTGACCACGAAACACACAAATTGCATCGGAATTAAATACAAAAGGCACAATGCCTACATAGGTACAAGAAAATTGACACTTCTTACTGTCTATGTTTTGAACCATTCCTGTCACACTAGTTATAGATTCCGATGCTTCACTTCAGGTTTACTGTACCCTCTGACGATCTTATTGACGATGAAACACAGAAATTGCATCGGAATGAAATACAAAAGGGACAATGCCGACTTAAGTACAAGAAAACTGACTCTTCTTACTGTCTATATTTTGAACCACTCCTGTGACACTAGTTATAGTTTCCGATGCTTCACTTCAGGTTTACTGTATCCCTCGGACCTTCTTATTGAAGATGAAACATAGAAATTGCATCGGAAATTAATACAAAAGGCACAATGCCGACTTAAGTACAAGAAGACTGACTCTTCTTACTATCTATGTTTTGAACCATTCCAGTGACACTAGTTATAGATTCCGATGCTTCACTTCACGTTTACTGTATCAGTCTGACCTTCTTATTGACGATGAAACACAGAAATTGCTTCGTAATTATATACAAAAGGCACAATGCCTACTTAAGTACAAGATAACTGACTCTTCTTACTGTCTATGTTTTGAACCATTACTGTGCCACTAGTTATAGATTCCGATGCTTCACATCAGGTTTATTGTATCCATCTGACCTTCTTATTGACGATGAAACACAGATATTGCATCGGAATTAAATACAAAAGGCTCAATGCCGACTTTAGTACAAGAAGACTGACTCTTCTTACTGTCTATGCTTTGAACCATTATTGTGACACTAGTTATAGATTCCGACTCTTCACTTCAGGTGTACTGTATCCCGCTGACCTTCTTATTGACGATGAAACACAGAAATTGCATCGGAATTAAATACTAAAGGCACATTGCCGACAGAAATACAAGAAGACTGGCTCTTCTTACTGTCTATGTTATGAACCTTTCCTGTGACACCGGTTTTAGATTCCGATGCTTCACTTCAGGTTTACTGTATCCCTTGGACCTTATTATTGACGACGAAACACAGAAATTGCATCGGAATTAAATACAAAAGGCACAATGCCGACTTATGTACAAGAAAACTGACTCTTCTTACTTTCTATGTTTCGAACCATTCCTGTGACACTAGTTATAGATTCCGATGCTTAACTTCAGGTTTACTGTATCCCTCTGACCTTCTTATTGACGATGAAACACAGAAATTGCATCGGAATTAAATACAAAAGACACAATGCCCACTTAAGTACAAGAAAACTGATTCTTCTTACTGTCTATGTTTTGAAACATTCCTGTGACACTAGTTATATGTTCCGATGCTTCACTTCAAGCTTACTGTATCCCTCTGACCTTCTTATTGACGATGAAACACAGAAATTGCATCGGAATTAAATACAAAAGGCTCAATGCCAACTTTAGTACAAGAAGACTGACTCTTCTTACTGTCTATGCTTTGAACCATTATTGTGACACTAGTTATAGATTCCGATTCTTCACTTCAGGTGTACTGTATCCCGCTGACCTTCTTATTGACGATGAAACACAGAAATTGCATCTGAATTATATACAAAAGGCACAATGCCGACTCAAGTACAAGAAGACTGTCTCTTCTTACTGTCTATGATTTAAACCATTCCTGTGACACTAATTATAGATTCCGATGCTTCAATTCAGTTTTACTGTATCCCTATGACCTTCTTATTGACGATGAAACACAAAAATTGCTTCGGAATTAAATACAAAAGGCACAATGCCGTCTTAAGTACAAGAAAACTGACTCTTCTTACTGTCTGTGTTTTGAATCTTTCCTGTGACACTAGTTATAGATTCCGATGCTTCACCTCAGGTTTTCTGTATCCCTCTGACCTTCTTATTGACGATGAAACGCAGAAATTTCATCGGAATTAAATACAAAAGACACAATGCCCACTTAAGTACAAGAAAACTGACTCTTTTTACTGTCTATGTTTTGAACCATTCCTGTGACACTAGTTATAGATTCCGATGCTTCACTTCCGGTTTACTGTATCCCTCTGACCTTCTTATTGACGATGAATCACAGAAATTGCATCGGAATTAAATACAAAAGGCACAATGCCGACTTAAGTACAAGGAAAAACTGACTCTTCTTACTGTCTATGTTTTAAAAATTCCTGTGAAACTAGTTATAGATTCCGATGCTTCACTTCAGGTTTACTGTATCCCTCTGTCATTCTTATTGACGAGGAAACACAGAGATTGCATCGGAATTAAATACAAAAGGCACAATGCCGACTTAAGTACACGAAAATTGACTCTTCTTACTGTCTATGTTTTGAACCATTCCTGTGACACTAGTTATAGATTCCGATGCTTCACCTCAGGTTTACTGTATCCCTCTGACCTTCGTATTCACTATCAAACACAGAAATTGCAACGGAATTAAATACAAAAGGCACAATGTCGACTTAAGTACAAGAAATCTGACTCTTCTTACTTTTTATGTTTGAACCATTCCTGTGACACTAATTATAGATTTCGATGCTTCACTTCAGGTTTACTGTATCCCTCTGACCTTCTTATTGACAATGAAACACAGAAATTGCATCGAAATTAAATACAAAAAGCACAATGCCGACATAAGTACATGAAAACTGACTCTTCTTGGTGTCTAAGTTTTGAACCATTCCTGTGACACTAGTTATTGATTCCGATGCTTCACTTCAGGTTTACTGTATCCCTCTGACCTTCTTATTGACGATGAAACACAGAAATTGCATCGGAATTATATACAAAAGGCACAATGCCGACTTAAGTACAAGTAAACTGACTCTTCTTACTGTCTATGTTTTGAACCATTCCTGAGACACTAGTTATAGATTCCGATGCTTCACTTCAGGTTTACTGTATCCCTCTGACCTTATATTGACGATGAAACACAGAAATTGCATCGGAATTAGATACAAAAGGCACAAAGCCTACATAAGTACTAGAGAACTGACTCTTCTTACTGTCTATGTTTTGAACCATTCCTGTGACACTAGTTATAGATTCCGATGCTTTACGTCAGGTTTACTGCACCCTCTGACGATCTTATTGACGATGAAACACAGAAATTGAATCGGAATTAAATATAAATGGGACAATGCCAACATAAGTACAAGAAAACTGACTCTTCTTACTGCCTATGATTTGAACCATTCATGTGACACTAGTTATAGATTCCGATGCTTCACTTCAGGTTTAATGTATCCCTTGGACCTTCTTATTGACGACGAAACACAGAATTTGCATCCGAATTAAATTCAAAAGGCACAATGCCGACTTAAGTACAAGAAAACTGACTCTTCTTACTGTCTATGTTTTGAACCATTCCTGTGACACTAGTTGTAGATTCCGATGCTTCACTTCAGGTTTACTGTATCCCTCTGACCTTATATTGACGATAAAACACAGAAATTGTATCGGAATTAAATACAAAAGGCTCAATGCCGACTTAAGTACAAGAAGACTGTCTCATCTTACTCTCTATGTTTTGAACCATTCCTGTGACGCTAGTTATAGATTCCGATGCTACACTTCAGCTTTACTGTAGCCCTCTGACCTTCTTATTTACGATGAAACACAGAAATTGCATCGGAATTAAATACAAAATGCACAATTCCGACTCAAGTACAAGAAGACTGGCTCTTCTTACTGTCTATGTTTTGAACCATTCCTGTGACACTAGTTATAGATTCCGATGCTTCACTTCAGGTTTACTGTATCCCTCTGACCTCCTTATTGTATATGAAACACAGAAATTGCATCGCAAATAAATACAAAAGGCACAATTCCGACTCAAGTACAAGAAGACTGACTCTTCTTACTGTCTATGTTTTGAACCATTCCTGTGACACTAGTTATAGATTCCGATGCTTCACTTCAGGTTTATAGTATCCCTCTGACCTTCTTATAGACGATGGAACACAGATATTGCATCAGATTTAAATACAAAAGGCACAATGCCGACTTAAGTACAAGAAAACTGACTCTTGTTACTATCTATGTTTTGAATCATTCCTGTGACACTAGTTACAGATTCCGATGCTTCACTTAAGTTTTACTGTATCCCTCTGACCTTCTTATTGACGATGAAACACAGAAATTGCATCGGAAATTAATACAAAAGGCACAATGCCGACTTAAGTACAAGAAAACTGACTCTTCTTACTGTCTATGTTTTGAACCGTTCCTGTGACACTAGTTATAGATTCCGATGCTTCACTTAAGGTTTACTGTATCCCTCTGACCTTCTTATTGACGATGAAACACAGAAATTGCATCGGAATTAAATACAAAAGGCACAATGCCGACTTAAGTACAAGAAAACTGACTCTTCTTACTGTCTATGTTTTGAATCACTCCTGTGACACTAGTTATAGATTCCGATTCTTCACTTCAGTTTACTGAATCCCGCTGACTTTCTTATTGACGATGAAACACAGAAATTGTATCGGAATTAAATACAAAAGGCACAATGCCGACTCAAATACAAGAAGACTGGCTCTTCTTACTGTGTATGTTATGAACCTTTCCTGTGAGACCGGTTTTAGATTCCGATGGTTCACTTCAGGTTTACTGTATCCCTTGGACCTTATTATTGACGACGAAACACAGAAATTGCATCGGAATTAAATACAACAGGCACAATGCCGACTTAAGTACAAGAAAATTGACTCTTCTTACTGTCTAAGTTTTGGACCATTCCTGTGACACTAGTTATAGATTCCGATGCTTCACCTCAGGTTTTCTGTATCCCTCTGACCTTCTTATTGACGATGAAACGCAGAAATTTCATCGGAATTAAATACAAAAGACACAATGCCCACTTAAGTACAAGAAAACTGACTCTTCTTACTGTCTATGATTTGAACCATTCCTGTGACACTAGTTATAGATTCCGATGCTTCACTTCCGGTTTACTGTATCCCTCTGACCTTCTTATTGACGATGAATCACAGAAATTGCATCGGAATTAAATACAAAAGGCACAATGCCGACTTAAGTACAAGGAATAACTGACTCTTCTTACTGTCTATGTTTTAACCATTCCTGTGAAACTAGTTATAGATTCCAATGCTTCACTTCAGGTTTACTGTATCCCTCTGTCCTTCTTATTGACGAGGAAACACAGAGATTGCATCGGAATTAAATACAAAAGGCACAATGCCGACTTAAGTACAAGAAAACTGACTCTTCTTACTGTCTATGTTTTGAACCATTCATGTGACATAGTTATAAATTCCGATGCTTCACTTCAGGTTTTCTGTATCCCTCTGACCTTCTTATTGACGATGAAACACAGAAATTTCAATGGAATTAAATACAAAGGGCACAATTCCGACTTAAGTACAAGGAAACTGACTCTTGTTACTGTCTATGCTTTGAACCATTCCTGTGACACTAGTTATAGATTCCGATGCTTCACTTCAGGTTTACCGTATCCCTCTGACCTTTTTATTGACGATGAAACGCAGAAATTGCATCGGAATTAAAACGAAAAGGCACAATGCCGACTTAAGTACACGAAAATTGACTCTTCTTACTATCTATGTTTTGAACCATTCCTGTGACACTAGTTATAGATTCCGATGCTTCACCTCAGGTTTACTGTATCCCTCTGACCTTCGTATTCACTATCAAACACAGAAATTGCAACGGAATTAAATACAAAAGGCACAATGTCGACTTAAGTACAAGAAATCTGACTCTTCTTACTGTCTATGTTTGAACCATTCCTGTGACACTAATTATAGATTTCGATGCTTCACTTCAGGTTTACTGTATCCCTCTGACCATCTTATTGAAATTGAACCACAGAAATTGCATCTGAATTAAATACAAAAAGCACAATGCCGACATAAGTACAAGAAAACTGACTCTTCTTGGTGTCTAAGCTTTGAACCATTCCTGTGACACTAGTTATAGATTCCGATGCTTCGCTTCAGGTTTACTGTATCCCTCTGACCTTCTTATTGACGATGAAACACAGAAATTGCATCGGAATTAGATACACAAGGCACAATGCCTACTTAAGTACTAGAAAACTGACACTTCTTACTGTCTATGTTTTGAACCATTCCTGTGACACTAGTTATAGATTCCGATGCTTCACGTCAGGTTTTCTGTACCCTCTGACGATCTTATTGACGATGAAACACAGAAATTGAATCGGAATTAAATATAAATGGGACAATGCCAACATAAGTACAAGAAAACTGACTCTTCTTACTGTCTATGATTTGAACCATTCATGTGACACTAGTTATAGATTCCGATGCTTCACTTCAGGTTTAATGTATACCTTGGACCTTCTTATTTACGACGAAACACAGAATTTGCATCGGAATTAAATTCAAAAGGCACAATGCCGACTTAAGTACAAGAAAACTGACTCTTCTTACTGTCTAAGTTTTGAACCATTCCTGTTACACTAGTTGTAGATTCCGATGCTTCACTTCAGGTTTACTGTATCCCTCTGACCTCCTTATTGTATATGAAACACAGAAATTGCATCGGAATTAGATACACAAGGCACAATGCCTACTTAAGTACTAGAAAACTGACACTTCTTACTGTCTATGTTTTGAACCATTCCTGTGACACTAGTTATAGATTCCGATGCTTCACGTCAGGTTTTCTGTACCCTCTGACGATCTTATTGACGATAAAACACAGAAATTGTATCGGAATTAAATACAAAAGGCTCAATGCCGACTTAAGTACAAGAAGACTGTCTCATCTTACTATCTATGTTTTGAACCATTCCTGTGACGCTAGTTATAGATTCCGATGCTTCACTTCAGCTTTACTGTAGCCCTCTGACCTTCTTATTTACGATGAAACACAGAAATTGCATCGGAATTAAATACAAAAGGCACAATTCCGACTCAAGTACAAGAAGACTGGCTCCTCTTACTGTCTATGTTTTGAACCATTCCTGTGACACTAGTTATAGATTCCGATGCTTCACTTCAGGTTTACTGTATCCCTCTGACCTCCTTATTGTATATGAAACACAGAAATTGCATCGGAATTAAATACAAAAGGCACAATTCCGACTCAAGTACAAGAAGACTGACTCTTCTTACTGTCTATGTTTTGAACCATTCCTGTGACACTAGTTATAGATTCCGATGCTTCACTTCAGGTTTATAGTATCCCTCTGACATTCTTATAGACGACGGAACACAGATATTGCATCGGATTTAAATACAAAAGGCACAATGCCGACTTAAGTACAAGAAAACTGACTCTTGTTACTGTACTTGTTTTGAACCATTCCTGTGACACTAGTTATAGATTCCGATGCTTCACTTAAGTTTTACTGTATCCCTCTGACCTTCTTATTGACGATGAAACACAGAAATTGCATCGGAATTAAATACAAAAGGCACAATGCCGACTTAAGTACAAGAAAACTGACTCTTCTTACTGTCTGTGTTTTGAACCATAACTGTGACACTAGTTATAGATTCCGATGCTTCACTTACGGTTTACTGTATCCATCTGACCTTATTATTGACGATGAAACACAGAAATTGCATCGGAATTAAATACAAAAGGCACAATGCCGACTTAAGTACAAGAAAACTGACTCTTCTTACTGTCTATGTTTTGAATCACTCCTGTGACACTAGTTATAGTTTCGGATGCTTCACTTCAGGTTTACTGTATCCCTCGGACCTTCTTATTGAAGATGAAACATAGAAATTGCATCGGAATTTAATACAAAAGGCACAATGCCGACATAAGTAAAAGAAGACTGAATCTTCCTACTGTCTATGTTCTGAACCATTCCTGTGACACGAGTTATAGATTCCGATTCTTCACTTTAGGTTTACTGTATCCCTCCGACCTCCTTATTGACGATGAAACTCAGAAATTGCATCGGAATTAAACACAAAAGGCACAATGACGACTTAAGTACAAGAAAACTGACTCTTCTTACTGTCTAAGTTTTGAACCATTCCTGTGACACTAGTTATATATTCCGATGCTTCACCTCAGGTTTTCTGTATCCCTCTGACCTTCTTATTGACGATGAAACGCAGAAATTTCATCGGAATTAAATACAAAAGACACAATGCCCACTTAAGTACAAGAAAATTGACTCTTCTTACTGTCTATGTTTTGAACCATTCCTGTGATACTAGTTATAGATTCCGATGCTTCACTTCCGGTTTACTGTATCCCTCTGACCTTCATATTGACGATGACACACAGAAATAGCATCGGAATTAAATACAAAAGGCACAATGCCGACTTAAGTACAAGGAAAAATTGACTCTTCTTACTGTCTATGTTTTAACCATTCCTGTGAAACTAGTTATAGATTCCGATGCTTCACTTCAGGTTTACTGTATCCCTCTGTCCTTCTTATTGACGAGGAAACACAGAGATTGCATCGGAATTAAATACAAAAGGCACAATGCCGACTTAAGTACAAGAAAACTGACTCTTCTTACTGTCTATGTTTTGAACCATTCATGTGACATAGTTATAAATTCCGATGCTTCACTTCAGGTTTACTGTATCCCTCTGACCATCTTATTGACGATGAAACACAGAAATTGCATCGGAATTATATACAAAAGGCACAATGAAGACTTAAGTACAAGAAAACTGACTCTTCTTACTGTCTATGTTTTGAACCATTCCTGTGACACTAGTTATAGATTCCGATGCTTCACTTCAGGTTTACTGTATCCCTCTGACCTTTTATTGACGATGAAACACAGAAATTGCATCGGAATTAAATACAAAAGGCACAATGCCCACTTAAGTACAAGAAAACTGACTCTTCTTACTGTCTATATTTTGAACCACTCCTGTGACACTAGTTATAGTTTCCGATGCTTCACTTCAGGTTTACTGTATCCCTCGGACCTTCTTATTGAAGATGAAACATAGAAATTGCATCGGAAATTAATACAAAAGGCACAATACCGACTTAAGTACAAGAAGACTGACTCTTCTTACTGTCTATGTTTTGAACCATTCCTGTGACACTAGTTATAGATTCCGATGCTTCACTTCACGTTTACTGTATCAGTCTGACCTTCTTATTGACGATGAAACACAGAAATTGCTTCGTAATTATATACAAAAAGCACAATGCCTACTTAAGTACAAGAAAACTGGCTCTTCTTACTGTCTATGTTTTGAACCATTTCCGTGACACTAGTTATAGATTCTGATGCTTCACTTTAGGTGTACTGTATCCCTCTGACCTTATTATTGACGATGAAACACAGAAGTTGCATCGGAATTAAATACAAAAGGCACAATGCCTACATAAGTACAAGATAACTGACTCTTCTTACTGTCTATGTTTTGAACCATTACTGTGCCTCTAGTTATAGTTTCCGATGATTCACATCAGGTTTATTGTATCCCTCTGACCTTGTTATTGACGATGAAACACAGATATTGCATCGGAATTAAATACAAAGGGCACAATTCCGACTTAAGTGCAAGAAAACTGACTCTTGTTACTGTCTATGTTTTGAACCATTCCTGTGACACTAGTTATAGATTCCGATGCTTCACTTCAGGTTTACCGTATCCCTCTGACCTTTTTAATGACGATGAAACGCAGAAATTGCATCGGAATCAAATAGAAAAAGCACAATGCCGACTTAAGTACACGAAAATTGACTCTTCTTACTGTCTATGTTTGAACCATTCCTGTGACACTAGTTATAGATTCCGATGCTTCACCTCAGGTTTACTGTATCCCTCTGACCATCTTATTGACGATGAAACACAGAAATTGCATCGGAATTATATACAAAAGGCACAATGAAGACTTAAGTACAAGAAAACTGACTCTTCTTACTGTCTATGTTTTGAACCATTCCTGTGACACTAGTTATAGATTCCGATGCTTCACTTCAGGTTTACTGTATCCCTCTGACCTTTTATTGACGATGAAACACAGAAATTGCATCGGAATTAAATACAAAAGGCACAATGCCGACTTAAGTACAAGAAAACTGACTCTTCTTACTGTCTATATTTTGAACCACTCCTGTGACACTAGTTATAGTTTCCGATGCTTCACTTCAGGTTTACTGTATCCCTCGGACCTTCTTATTGAAGATGAAACATAGAAATTGCATCGGAAATTAATACAAAAGGCACAATACCGACTTAAGTACAAGAAGACTGACTCTTCTTACTGTCTATGTTTTGAACCATTCCTGTGACACTAGTTATAGATTCCGATGCTTCACTTCACGTTTACTGTATCAGTCTGACCTTCTTATTGACGATGAAACACAGAAATTGCTTCGTAATTATATACAAAAAGCACAATGCCTGCTTAAGTACAAGAAAACTGGCTCTTCTTACTGTCTATGTTTTGAACCATTTCCGTGACACTAGTTATAGATTCTGATGCTTCACTTTAGGTGTACTGTATCCCTCTGACCTTATTATTGACGATGAAACACAGAAGTTGCATCGGAATTAAATACAAAAGGCACAATGCCTACATAAGTACAAGATAACTGACTCTTCTTACTGTCTATGTTTTGAACCATTACTGTGCCTCTAGTTATAGGTTCCGATGCTTCACATCAGGTTTATTGTATCCCTCTGACCTTGTTATTGACGATGAAACACAGATATTGCATCGGAATTAAATACAAAAGGCACAATGCCGACTTAAGTACAAGAAAACTGACTCTTCTTACTGTCTAAGTTTTGAACCATTCCTGTGACACTAGTTATAGATTCCGATGCTTCACTTCAGGTTTACTGTATCCCTCTGACCTTCTTGTTGACGATGAAACACAGAAATTTCATCGGAATTAAATACAAAGGACACAATGCCCACTTAAGTACAAGAAAACTGACTCTTCTTACTGTTTATGTTTGGAACCATTCTTGTGACAATAGTTATATATTCCGATGCTTCACTTAAAGCTTACTGTATCCCTCTGACCTTCTTATTGACGATGAAACACAGAAATTGCATCGGAATTAAATACAAAAGGCTCAATGCCGACTTTAGTACAAGAAGACTGACTCTTCTTACTGTCTATGCTTTGAACCACTATTGTGACACTAGTTATAGATTCCGATTCTTCACTTCAGGTGTACTGTATCCCGCTGACCTTCTTATTGACGATGAAACACAGAAATTGCATCGGAATTAAATACTAAAGGCACATTGCCGACAGAAATACAAGAAGACTGGCACTTCTTACTGTCTATCTTATGAACCTTTCCTGTGACACCGGTTTTAGATTCCGATGCTTCACTTCAGGTTTACTGTATCCCTTGGACCTTATTATTGACGACGAAACACAGAAATTGCATCGGAATTAAATACAAAAGGCACAATGCCGACTTATGTACAAGAAAACTGACTCTTCTTACTTTCTATGTTTGGAACCATTCCTGTGACACTAGTTATAGATTCCGATGCTTCACTTCAGGTTTACTGTATCCCTCTAACCTTCTTGTTGACGATGAAACACAGAAATTTCATCGGAATTAAATACAAAAGACACAATGCCCACTTAAGTACAAGAAAACTGACTCTTTTTACTGTCTATGTTTTGAACCATTCCTGTGACACTAGTTATATGTTCCGATGCTTCACTTCAAGCTTACTGTATCCCTCTGACCTTATTATTGACGATGAAACACAGAAATTGCGTCGGAATTAAATACAAAAGGCTCAATGCCAACTTTAGTACAAGAAGACTGACTCTTCTTACTGTCTATGCTTTGAACCATTATTGTGACACTAGTTATAGATTCCGATTCTTCACTTCAGGTGTACTGTATCCCGCTGACATTCTTATTGACGATGAAACACGGAAATTGCATCTGAATTAAATACAAAAGGCACAATGCCGACTCAAGTACAAGAAGACTGTCTCTTCTTACTGTCTATGATTTAAACCATTCCTGTGACACTAATTATAGATTCCGATGCTTCAATTCAGTTTTACTGTATCCCTATGACCTTCTTATTGACGATGAAACACAAAAATTGCTTCGGAGTTAAATAAAAAAGGCACAATGCCGTCTTAAGTACAAGAAAACTGACTCTTCTTACTGTCTGTGTTTTGAACCATTCCTGTGACACTAGTTATAGATTCCGATGCTTCACCTCAGGTTTTCTGTATCCCTCTGACCTTCTTATTGACGATGAAACGCAGAAATTTCATCGGAATTAAATACAAAAGACACAATGCCCACTTAAGTACAAGAAAACTGACTCTTCTTACTGTCTATGTTTTGAACCATTGCTGTGACACTAGTTATAGATACCGATTCTTCACGTCAGGTTTACTGTATCCCTCTGTCCATCTTATTGACGAGGAAACACAGAGATTGCATCGGAATTAAATACAAAAGGCACAATGCCGACTTAAGTACAAGGAAAAATTGACTCTTCTTACTGTCTATGTTTTAACCATTCCTGTGAAACTAGTTATACATTCCGATGCTTCACTTCCGGTTTACTGTATCCCTCTGACCTTCATATTGACGATGACACACAGAAATAGCATCGGAATTAAATACAAAAGGCACAATGCCGACTTAAGTACAAGGAAAAATTGACTCTTCTTACTGTCTATGTTTTAACCATTCCTGTGAAACTAGTTATAGATTCCGATGCTTCACTTCAGGTTTACTGTATCCCTCTGTCCTTCTTATTGACGAGGAAACACAGAGATTGCATCGGAATTAAATACAAAAGGCACAATGCCGACTTAAGTACAAGAAAACTGACTCTTCTTACTGTCTATGTTTTGAACCATTGCTGTGACACTAGTTATAGATTCCGATTCTTCACGTCAGGTTTACTGTATCCCTCTGTCCATCTTATTGACGAGGAAACACAGAGATTGCATCGGAATTAAATACAAAAGACACAATGCCCACTTAAGTACAAGAAAATTGACTCTTCTTACTGTCTATGTTTTGAACCATTCCTGTGATACTAGTTATAGATTCCGATGCTTCACTTCCGGTTTACTGTATCCCTCTGACCTTCATATTGACGATTACACACAGAAATAGCATCGGAATTAAATACAAAAGGCACAATGCCGACTTAAGTACAAGGAAAAATTGACTCTTCTTACTGTCTATGTTTTAACCATTCCTGTGAAACTAGTTATAGATTCCGATGCTTCACTTCAGGTTTACTGTATCCCTCTGTCCTTCTTATTGACGAGGAAACACAGAGATTGCATCGGAATTAAATACAAAAGGCACAATGCCGACTTAAGTACAAGAAAACTGACTCTTCTTACTGTCTATGTTTTGAACCATTCATGTGACATAGTTATAAATTCCGATGCTTCACTTCAGGTTTACTGTATCCCTCTGACCATCTTATTGACGATGAAACACAGAAATTGCATCGGAATTACATACAAAAGGCACAATGAAGACTTAAGTACAAGAAAACTGACTCTTCTTACTCTCTATGTTTTGAACCATTCCTGTGACACTAGTTATAGATTCCGATGCTTCACTTCAGGTTTACTGTATCCCTCTGACCTTTTATTGACGATGAAACACAGAAATTGCATCGGAACTAAATACAAAAGGCACAATGCCGACTTAAGTACAAGAAAACTGACTCTTCTTACTGTCTATATTTTGAACCACTCCTGTGACACTAGTTATAGTTTCCGATGCTTCACTTCAGGTTTACTGTATCCCTCGGACCTTCTTATTGAAGATGAAACATAGAAATTGCATCGGAAATTAATACAAAAGGCACAATACCGACTTAAGTACAAGAAGACTGACTCTTCTTACTGTCTATGTTTTGGACCATTCCTGTGACACTAGTTATAGATTCCGATGCTTCACTTCACGTTTACTGTATCAGTCTGACCTTCTTGTTGACGATGATACACAGAAATTGCTTCGTAATTATATACAAAAAGCACAATGCCTACTTAAGTACAAGAAAACTGGCTCTTCTTACTGTCTATGTTTTGAACCATTTCCGTGACACTAGTTATAGATTCTGATGCTTCACTTTAGGTGTACTGTATCCCTCTGACCTTATTATTGACGATGAAACACAGAAGTTGCATCGGAATTAAATACAAAAGGCACAATGCCTACATAAGTACAAGATAACTGACTCTTCTTACTGTCTATGTTTTGAACCATTACTGTGCCTCTAGTTATAGATTCCGATGCTTCACATCAGGTTTATTGTATCCCTCTGACCTTGTTATTGACGATGAAACACAGATATTGCATCGGAATTAAATACAAAGGGCACAATTCCGACTTAAGTGCAAGAAAACTGACTCTTGTTACTGTCTATGTTTTGAACCATTCCTGTGACACTAGTTATAGATTCCGATGCTTCACTTCAGGTTTACCGTATCCCTCTGACCTTTTTAATGACGATGAAACGCAGAAATTGCATCGGAATCAAATAGAAAAAGCACAATGCCGACTTAAGTACACGAAAATTGACTCTTCTTACTGTCTATGTTTGAACCATTCCTGTGACACTAGTTATAGATTCCGATGCTTCACCTCAGGTTTACTGTATCCCTCTGACCATCTTATTGACGATGAAACACAGAAGTTGCATCGGAATTATATACAAAAGGCACAATGAAGACTTAAGTACAAGAAAACTGACTCTTCTTACTGTCTATGTTTTGAACCATTCCTGTGACACTAGTTATAGATTCCGATGCTTCACTTCAGGTTTACTGTATCCCTCTGACCTTTTATTGACGATGAAACACAGAAATTGCATCGGAATTAAATACAAAAGGCACAATGCCGACTTAAGTACAAGAAAACTGACTCTTCTTACTGTCTATATTTTGAACCACTCCTGTGACACTAGTTATAGTTTCCGATGCTTCACTTCAGGTTTACTGTATCCCTCGGACCTTCTTATTGAAGATGAAACATAGAAATTGCATCGGAAATTAATACAAAAGGCACAATACCGACTTAAGTACAAGAAGACTGACTCTTCTTACTGTCTATGTTTTGAACCATTCCTGTGACACTAGTTATAGATTCCGATGCTTCACTTCACGTTTACTGTATCAGTCTGACCTTCTTATTGACGATGAAACACAGAAATTGCTTCGTAATTATATACAAAAAGCACAATGCCTACTTAAGTACAAGAAAACTGGCTCTTCTTACTGTCTATGTTTTGAACCATTTCCGTGACACTAGTTATAGATTCTGATGCTTCACTTTAGGTGTACTGTATCCCTCTGACCTTATTATTGACGATGAAACACAGAAGTTGCATCGGAATTAAATACAAAAGGCACAATGCCTACATAAGTACAAGATAACTGACTCTTCTTACTGTCTATGTTTTGAACCATTACTGTGCCTCTAGTTATAGATTCCGATGCTTCACATCAGGTTTATTGTATCCCTCTGACCTTGTTATTGACGATGAAACACAGATATTGCATCGGAATTAAATACAAAAGGCACAATGCCGACTTAAGTACAAGAAAACTGACTCTTCTTACTGTCTAAGTTTTGAACCATTCCTGTGACACTAGTTATAGATTCCGATGCTTCACTTCAGGTTTACTGTATCCCTCTGACCTTCTTGTTGACGATGAAACTCAGAAATTTCATCGGAATTAAATACAAAAGACACAATGCCCACTTAAGTACAAGAAAACTGACTCTTCTTACTGTTTATGTTTGGAACCATTCTTGTGACAATAGTTATATATTCCGATGCTTCACTTCAAGCTTACTGTATCCCTCTGACCTTCTTATTGACGATGAAACACAGAAATTGCATCGGAATTAAATACAAAAGGCTCAATGCCGACTTTAGTACAAGAAGACTGACTCTTCTTACTGTCTATGCTTTGAACCACTATTGTGACACTAGTTATAGATTCCGATTCTTCACTTCAGGTGTACTGTATCCCGCTGACCTTCTTATTGACGATGAAACACAGAAATTGCATCGGAATTAAATACTAAAGGCACATTGCCGACAGAAATACAAGAAGACTGGCACTTCTTACTGTCTATCTTATGAACCTTTCCTGTGACACCGGTTTTAGATTCCGATGCTTCACTTCAGGTTTACTGTATCCCTTGGACCTTATTATTGACGACGAAACACAGAAATTGCATCGGAATTAAATACAAAAGGCACAATGCCGACTTATGTACAAGAAAACTGACTCTTCTTACTTTCTATGTTTGGAACCATTCCTGTGACACTAGTTATAGATTCCGATGCTTCACTTCAGGTTTACTGTATCCCTCTAACCTTCTTGTTGACGATGAAACACAGAAATTTCATCGGAATTAAATACAAAAGACACAATGCCCACTTAAGTACAAGAAAACTGACTCTTTTTACTGTCTATGTTTTGAACCATTCCTGTGACACTAGTTATATGTTCCGATGCTTCACTTCAAGCTTACTGTATCCCTCTGACCTTATTATTGACGATGAAACACAGAAATTGCGTCGGAATTAAATACAAAAGGCTCAATGCCAACTTTAGTACAAGAAGACTGACTCTTCTTACTGTCTATGCTTTGAACCATTATTGTGACACTAGTTATAGATTCCGATTCTTCACTTCAGGTGTACTGTATCCCGCTGACATTCTTATTGACGATGAAACACGGAAATTGCATCTGAATTAAATACAAAAGGCACAATGCCGACTCAAGTACAAGAAGACTGTCTCTTCTTACTGTCTATGATTTAAACCATTCCTGTGACACTAATTATAGATTCCGATGCTTCAATTCAGTTTTACTGTATCCCTATGACCTTCTTATTGACGATGAAAGACAAAAATTGCTTCGGAGTTAAATAAAAAAGGCACAATGCCGTCTTAAGTACAAGAAAACTGACTCTTCTTACTGTCTGTGTTTTGAACCATTCCTGTGACACTAGTTATAGATTCCGATGCTTCACCTCAGGTTTTCTGTATCCCTCTGACCTTCTTATTGACGATGAAACGCAGAAATTTCATCGGAATTAAATACAAAAGACACAATGCCCACTTAAGTACAAGAAAACTGACTCTTCTTACTGTCTATGTTTTGAACCATTGCTGTGACACTAGTTATAGATTCCGATTCTTCACGTCAGGTTTACTGTATCCCTCTGTCCATCTTATTGACGAGGAAACACAGAGATTGCATCGGAATTAAATACAAAAGGCACAATGCCGACTTAAGTACAAGGAAACTGACTCTTCTTATTGTCTATGTTTTGAACCATTCATGTGACATAGTTATAAATTCCGATGCTTCACTTCAGGTTTTCTGTATCCCTCTGACCTTCTTATTGACGATGAAACACAGAAATTTCAACGGAATTAAATACAAAGGGCACAATTCCGACTTAAGTACAAGAAAACTGACTCTTGTTACTGTCTATGTTTTGAACCATTCCAGTGACACTAGTTATAGATTCCGATGCTTTACTTCAGGTTTACCGTATCCCTCTGACCTTTTTATTGACGATGAAACGCAGAAATTGCATCGGAATTAAATAGAAAACCCACAAAGAAGACTTAAGTACAAGAAATCTGACTCTTCTTACTGTCTATGTTTGAACCACACCTGTAACACTAGTTATGGATTTCGATGCTTCACTTCAGGTTTACTGTATCCCTCTGTCCTTCTTATTGACGATGAAACGCAGAAATTTCATCGGAATTAAATACAAAAGACTCAATGCCCACTTAAGTACAAGAAAACTGACTCTTCTTACTGTCTATGTTTTGAACCATTCCTGTGATACTAGTTATAGATTCCGATGCTTCACTTCCGGTTTACTGTATCCCTCTGACCTTCATATTGACGATGAAACACAGAAATAGCATCGGAATGAAATACAAAAGGCACAATGCCGACTTAAGTACAAGGGAAAACTGACGCTTCTTACTGTCTATGTTTTAACCATTCCTGTGAAACTTGTTATAGATTCCGATGCTTCACTTCAGGTTTACTGTATCCCTCTGTCCTTCTTATTGACGAGGAGACACAGAGATTGCATCGGAATTAAATACAAAATGCACAAAGCCGACTTAAGTACAAGAAAACTGACTCTTCTTACTGTCTATGTTTTGAACCATTCATGTGACATAGTTAAAAATTCCGATGCTTCACTTCAGGTTTACTGTATCCCTCTGACCTTCTTATTGACGATGAAACGCAGAAATTTCAACGGAATTAAATACAAAGGGCACAATTCCGACTTAAGTACAAGAAAACTGACTCTTGTTACTGTCTATGTTTTGAACCATTCCTGTGACACTAGTTATAGATTCCCATGCTTCACTTCAGGTTTACCGTATCCCTCTGACCTTTTTATTGACGATGAAACGCAGAAATTGCTTCGGAATTAAATAGAAAAGGCACAATGCCGACTTAAGTACACGAAAATTGACTCTTCTTACTGTCTATGTTTTGAACCATTCCTGTGACACTAGTTATAGATTCCGATGCTTCACTTCAGGTTTATAGTATCCCTCTGACCTTCTTATAGACGATGGAACACAGATATTGCATCGGATTTAAATACAAAAGGAACAATGCCGACTTAAGTACAAGAAAACTGACTCTATTTACTGTCTATGTTTTGAACCATTCCTGTGACACTAGTTATAGATTCCGATGCTTCACTTAAGGTTTACTGTACCCCTCTGACCTTCTTATTGACGATGAAACACAGAAAATGCTTCGGAATTAAATACAAAAGGCACAATGTCGTCTTAAGTACAAGTAAACTGACTCTTCTTACTGTCTATGTTTTGAACCATTCCTGTCACACTAGTTATGGATTCGGATGCTCGACTTCAGGTTCACTGTCTCCCTCTGAACTTCTTATTGGCGGTGAAACACAGTAATTGCATCGGAATTAAATACAAAAGATACAATGCCGACTTCAGTATAAGAAAACCGACTCTTCTTACTGTCTATGTTTTGAACCATTCCTGTGACACTATTTATAGATTCCGATGCTTCACTTCAGGTTTATAGTATCCCTCTGACCTTCTTATAGACGATGGAACACAGATTTTGCATCGGAATTAAATACAAAAGGCACAATGCCGACTTAAGTACAAGAAAACTGACTCTTCTTACTGTCTATGTTTTGAACCATTCCTGTGACACTAGTTATAGATTCCGATGCTTCACTTAAGTTTTACTGTATCCCTCTGACCTTCTTTTTGACGATGAAACACAGAAATTGCATCGGAATTAAATACAAAAGGCAAAATGCCGACTTAAGTACAAGAAAACTGACTCTTCTTACTGTCTATGATTTGAACCATTCCTGTGTCACTAGTTATAGATTCCGATGCTTCACTTAAGATTTACTGTATCCCCCTGACCTTCTAATTGGCGATGAAACACAGAAATTGCATCGGAATTAAATACAAAAGGCACAATGCCGACTTAAGTACAAGGAAAAACTGACTCTTCTTACTGTCTATGATTTAACCATTCCTGTGAAACTAGTTATAGATTCCGATGCTTCACTTCAAGTTTACTGTATCCCTCTGTCCTTCTTATTGTCGAGGAAACACAGAGATGACATCGGAATTAAATACAAAAGGCACAATCTGACTGAAGTACAAGAAAACTGACTCTTCTTACTGTCTATGTTTTGAACCATTCCTGTGACACTAGTTATAGATTCCGATGCTTCACTTCAGGTTTACTGTATCCCTCTGACCTTATATTGACGATGAAACACAGAAATTGTATCGGAATTAAATACAAAAGGCTCAATGCCGACTTAAGTACAAGAAGACTGTCTCATCTTACTCTCTATGTTTTGAACCATTCCTGTGACGCTAGTTATAGATTCCGATGCTTCACTCAGCTTTACTGTAGCCCTCTGACCTTCTTATTTACGATGAAACGCAGAAATTGCATCGGAATTAAATACAAAAGGCACAATTCCGACTCAAGTACAAGAAGACTGGCTCTTCTTACTGTCTATGTTTTGAACCATTCCTGTGACACTAGTTATAGATTCCGATGCTTCACTTCAAGTTTACTGTATCCCTCTGACCTCCTTATTGTAGATGAAACACAGAAATTGCATCGGAATTAAATACAAAACGCACAATTCCGACTCAAGTACAAGAAGACTGACTCTTCTTACTGTCTATGTTCTGAACCATTCCTGTGACACTAGTTATAGATTCCGATTCTTCACTTTAGGTTTACTGTATCCCTCCGACCTCCTTATTGACGATGAAACTCAGAAATTGCATCGTAATTAAATACAAAAGGCACAATGACGACTTAAGTACAAGAAAGCTGACTCTTCTTACTGTCTATGTTTTGAAACATTCCTGTGACACTAGTTATAGATTCCGATGCTTCACTTCAGGTTTACTGTATCCCCCTGACCTTCTTATTGACGATGAAACACAGAAATTGCATCGGAATTAAATACAAAAAGCACTATGCTGACATAAGTACAAGAAAACTGACTCTTCTTGGTGCCTAAGTTTTGAACCATTCCTGTGACACTAGTTATAGATTCCCATGCTTCACTTCAGGTTTACTGTATCCCTCTGACCTTCTTATTGACGATGAAACACAGAAATTGCATCGGAATTATATACAAAAGGCACAATGAAGACTTAAGTACAAGAAAACTGACTCTTCTTACTGTCTATGTTTTGAACCATTCCTGTGACACTAGTTATAGATTCCGATGCTTCACTTCAGGTTTACTGTATACCTCTGACCTTATATTGACGATGAAACACAGAAATTGCATCGGAATTAGATACAAAAGGCACAATGCCTACTTAAGTACTAGAAAACTGACTCTTCTTACGGTCTGTGTTTTGAACCATTCCTGTGACATAGTTATAGATTCCGATGCTTCACGTCAGTTTTACTGTACCCTCTGACGATCTTATTGACGATGAAACACAGAAATTGAATCGGAATTAAATGTAAATGGGACAATGCCAACATAAGTACAAGAAAACTGACTCTCCTTACTGTCTATGATTTGAACTATTCATGTGACACTAGTTATAGATTCCGATGCTTCACTTCAGGTTTAATGTATCCCTTGGACCTTCTTATTGGCGACGAAACACAGATATTGCATCGGAATTAAATTCAAAAGGCACAATGCCGACTTAAGAACAAGAAAACTGACTCTTCTTACTGTCTATGTTTTGAACCATTCCTGTGACACTAGTTATAGATTCCGATGCTTCACTTCAGGCTTACTGTATCCCTCTGACCTTATATTGACGATGAAACACAGAAATTGCATTGGAATTAAATATAAAAGGCTCAATGCCGACTTAAGTACAAGAAGACTGTCTCATCTTACTCTCTATGTTTTGAACTATTCCTGTGACGCTAGTTAAAGTTTCCGATGCTTCACTTCAGCTTTACTGTGGATCTCTGACCTTCTTATTTACGATGAAACACAGAAATTGCATCGGAATTAAATACAAAAGACACAATTCCGACTCAAGTACAAGAAAACTGACTCTTGTTACTGTCTATGTTTTGAACCATTCATGTGACATAGTTATAAATTCCGATGATTCACTTCAGGTTTTCTGTATCCCTCTGACCTTCTTATTGACGATGAAACACAGAAATTTCAACGGAATTAAATACAAAGGTCACAATTCAGACTAAAGTACAAGAAAACTGACTCTTGTTACTGTCTATGTTCGAAAAATTCCTGTGACACTAGTTATACATTTCGATGCTTCACTTCAGGTTTACTGTATCCCCCTTACCTTCTTATTGACGATGAAACACAGAAATTGCATCAGAATTAAATACAAAAAGCACAATGCCGACATAAGTACAAGAAAACTGACTCTTCTTGGTGTCTAAGTTTTGAACCATTCCTGTGACACTAGTTATAGATTCCGATGCTTCACTTCAGGTTTACTGTAACCATCTGTCCTTCTTATTGACGATGAAACACAGAAATTGCATCGGAATTATATACAAAAGGCACAAAGCCGACTTAAGTACAAGAAAACTGACTCTTCTTACTGTATATGTTTTGAACCATTCCTGTGACACTAGTTATAGAATCCGATGCTTCACTTCAGGTTTACTGTATCCCTCTGACCTTATATTGACGATGAAACACAGAAATTGCATTGGAATTAGATGCAAACGGCACAATGCCTACTTAAGTACCAGAAAACTGACTCTTCTTACTGTCTATGTTTTGAACCATTCCTGTGACACTAGTTATAGATTCCGATGCTTCACGTCAGGTTTACTGTACCCTCTGACGATCTTATTGACGATGAAACACAGATATTGAATCGGAATTAAATATAAATGGGACAACGCCAACATAAGTACAAGAAAACTGACTCTTCTTACTGTCTATGTTTTGAACCATTCCTGTGACACTAGTTATAGATTCCGATGCTTCACTTCAGGTTTAATGTATCCCTTGGACCTTCTTATTGACGACGAAACACAGAATTTGCATCGGAATTAAATTCAAAAGGCACAATGCCGACTTAAGTACAAGAAAACTGACTCTTCTTACTGTCTATGTGTTGAACCATTCCTGTGACACTAGTTATAGATTCCGATGCTTCACTTCAGGTTTACTGTATCCCTCTGACCTTATATTGACGATGAAAGACAGAAATTGCATCGGAATTAAATACAAAAGGCTCAATGCCGACTTAAGTACAAGAAGACTGTCTCATCTTAATCTCTATGTTTTGAACCATTCCTGTGACGCTAGTTATAGATTCCGATGCTTCACTTCAGCTTTACTGTAGCCCTCTGACCTTCTTGTTTACGATGAAACTCAGAAATTGCATCGGAATTAAATACAAAAGGCACAATGCCGACTCAAGTACAAGAAGTCTGGCTCTTCGTACTGTCTATGTTTTGAAGCATTCCTGTCACACTAGTTATGGATTCGGATGCTCGACTTCAGGTTCACTGTCTCCCTCTGAACTTCTTATTGGCGGTGAAACACAGTAATTGCATCGGAATTAAATACAAAAGATACAATGCCGACTTCAGTATAAGAAAACTGACTCTTCTTACTGTCTATGTTTTGAACCATTCCTGTGACACTATTTATAGATTCCGATGCTTCACTTCAGGTTTATAGTATCCCTCTGACCTTCTTATAGACGATGGAACACAGATTTTGCATCGGAATTAAATACAAAAGGCACAATGCCGACTTAAGTACAAGAAAACTGACTCTTCTTACTGTCTATGTTTTGAACCATTCCTGTGACACTAGTTATAGATTCCGATGCTTCACTTAAGTTTTACTGTATCCCTCTGACCTTCTTTTTGACGATGAAACACAGAAATTGCATCGGAATTAAATACAAAAGGCAAAATGCCGACTTAAGTACAAGAAAACTGACTCTTCTTACTGTCTATGATTTGAACCATTCCTGTGTCACTAGTTATAGATTCCGATGCTTCACTTAAGATTTACTGTATCCCCCTGACCTTCTAATTGGCGATGAAACACAGAAATTGCATCGGAATTAAATACAAAAGGCACAATGCCGACTTAAGTACAAGGAAAAACTGACTCTTCTTACTGTCTATGATTTAACCATTCCTGTGAAACTAGTTATAGATTCCGATGCTTCACTTCAAGTTTACTGTATCCCTCTGTCCTTCTTATTGTCGAGGAAACACAGAGATGACATCGGAATTAAATACAAAAGGCACAATCTGACTGAAGTACAAGAAAACTGACTCTTCTTACTGTCTATGTTTTGAACCATTCATGTGACATAGTTATAAAATCCGACGCTTCACTTCAGGTTTACTGTATCCCTCTGACCTTCTTATTGACGCTGAAACACAGAAATTTCAACGGAATTAAATACAAAGGGCACAATTCCGACTTAAGTACAAGAAAACTGACTCTTGTTACTGTCTATGTTTTGAACCATTCCTGTGACACTAGTTATAGATTCCGATGCTTCACTTCAGGTTTACCGTATCCCTCTGACCTTTTTATTGACGATGAAACGCAGAAATTGCATCGGAATTAAATAGAAAAGGCACAATGCCGACTTAAGTACACGAAAATTGAGTCTTCTTACTGTCTATGTTTTGAACCATTCCTGTGACACTAGTTATAGATTCCGATGCTTCACCTCAGGTTTACTGTATCCCTCTGACCTTCGTATTCACTATGAAACACAGAAATTAAAACGGAATTAAATAGAAAAGGCACAATGTCGACTTAAGTACAAGAAATCTGACTCTTCTTACTGTCTATGTTTGAACCATTCCTGTGACACTAGTTATAGATATCGATGCTTCACTTCAGGTTTACTGTAACCCTCTGACCTTCTTATTGACGATGAAACACAGAAATTCCATCGGAATTAAACACAAAAAGCACAATGCCGACATAAGTAGAAGAAAACTGACTCTTCTTGGTGTCTAAGTTTTGAACCTTTCCTGTGACACTAGTTATAGATTCCCTTGCTTCACTTCAGGTTTACTGTATCCCTCTGACCTTCTTATTGACGATGAAACACAGAAATTGCATCGGAATTATATACAAAAGGCACAATGCCAACTTAAGTACAAGAAAACTGACTCTTCTTACTGTCTATGTTTTGAACCATTCCTGTGACACTAGTTACAGATTCCGCTTCACTTCAGGTTTACTGTATCCCTCTGACCATATATTGACGATGAAGCACAGAAATTGCATCGGATTTAGAGACAAAAGGCACAATGCCTACTTAAGTACTAGAAAACTGACTCTTCTTACTGTCTATGTTTTGAACCATTCTTGTGACACTAGTTATAGATTCCGATGCTTCACGTCAGTTTTACTGTACCCTCTGACGATCTTATTGACGATGAAACACAGAAATTGAATCGGAATTAAATATAAATGGGACAATGCCAACATAAGTACAAGAAAACTGACTCTTCTTACCGTCTATGATTTGAACTATTCATGTGACACTAGTTATAGATTCCGATGCTTCACTTCAGGTTTAATGTATCCCTTGGACCTTCTTATTGACGACGAAACACAGAATTTGCATCGGAATTAAATTCAAAAGGCGCAATGACGACTTAAGTACAAGAAAACTGACTCTTCTTACTGTCTATGTTTTGAACCATTCCTGTGACACTAGTTATAGATTCCGATGCTTCACTTCAGGCTTACTGTATCCCTCTGACCTTATATTGACGATGAAACACAGAAATTGCATCGGAATTAAATACAAAAGGCTCAATGCCGACTTAAGTACAAGAAGACTGTCTCAACTTACTCTCTATGTTTTGAACCATTCCTGTGACGCTAGTTATAGATTCCGATGCTTCACTTCAGCTTTACTGTAGCCCTCTGACCTTCTTATTTACGATCAAACACAGAAATTGCATCGGAATTAAATACAAAAGGCACAAATCCGACTCAAGTACAAGAAAACTGAGTCATGTTACTGTCTATGTTTTGAACCATTCATGTGACATAGTTATAAATTCCGATGCTTCACTTCAGGTTTTCTGTATCCCTCTGACCTTCTTATTGACGATGAAACACAGAAATTTCAACGGAATTAAATACAAGGGGCACAATTCCGTCTTAAGTACAAGAAAACTGACTCTTGTTACTGTCTATGTTTAGAACCATTTCTGTGACACTAGTTATAGATTCCGATGCTTCACTTCAGGTTTACCGTATCCCTCTGACCTTTTTATTGACGATGAAACGCAGATATTGCATCGGAATTAAATAGAAAAGGCACAATGCCGACTTAAGTACACGAAAATTGACTCTTCTTACTGTCTATGTTTTGAACCATTCCTGTGACACTAGTTATAGATTCCGATGCTTCACCTCAGGTTTACTGTAACCCTCTGACCTTCGTATTCACTATGAAACACAGAAATTGCAACGGAATTGTATACAAAAGGAACAATGTCGACTTAAGTACTAGAAATCTGACTCTTCTTACTGTCTATGTTTGAACCATTCCTGTGACACTAGTTATAGATTCCGATGCTTCACTTAAGTTTTACTGTATCCCTCTGACCTTCTTATTGACGATGAAACACAGAAATTGCATCGGAATTAAATACAAAAGGCAAAATGCCGACTTAAGTACAAGAAAACTGACTCTTCTTACTCTCTATGTTTTGAACCATTCCTGTGACACTAGTTATAGATTCCGATGCTTCACTTAAGGTTTACTGTATCCCCCTGACCTTCTTATTGGCGATGAAACACAGAAATTGCATCGGAATTAAATACAAAAGGCACAATGCCGACTTAAGTACAAGAAAACTGACTCTTCTTACTGTCTATGTTTTGAATCACTCCTGTGACACTAGTTATAGTTTCGGATGCTTCACTTCAGGTTTACTGTATCCCTCGGACCTTCTTATTGAAGATGAAACATAGAAATTGCATCGGAATTTAATACAAAAGGCACAATGCCGACTTAAGTAAAAGAAGACTGACACTTCTTACTGTCTATGTTCTGAACCATTCCTGTGACACTAGCTATAGATTCCGATGCTTCACTTTAGGTTTACTGTATCCCTCCGACCTCCTTATTGACGATGAAACTCAGAAATTGCATCGGAATTAAATACAAAAGGCACAATTCCGACTTAAGTACAAGAATACTGACTCTTGTTACTGTCTACGGTTTGAACCATTTTTGTGACACTAGTTATAGATTCCGATGCTTCACTTAATATTTACTGTATCCCCCTGACCTTCTTATTGGCGATGAAACACAGAAATTGCATCGGAATTAAATACAAAAGGCACAATGCCGACTTAAGTACAAGGAAAAACTGACTCTTCTTACTGTCTATGATTTAACCATTCCTGTGAAATTAGTTATAGATTCCGATGCTTCACTTCAGGTTTACTGTA
Source organism: Schistocerca serialis cubense (assembly GCF_023864345.2). Lineage (NCBI taxonomy): Eukaryota > Metazoa > Arthropoda > Insecta > Orthoptera > Acrididae > Schistocerca > Schistocerca serialis. The sequence continues at coordinate 22,041,283 of NC_064643.1, forward strand.
TCCCTCTGTCCTTCTTATTGTCTAGGAAAAACAGAGATTGCATCGGAATTAAATACAAATGGCACAATCCGACTTATGTACAAGAAAACTGACTCTTCTTACTGTCTATGTTTTGAACCATTCCTGTGACACTAGGTAATAGATTCCGATGCTTCACTTCAGGTTTACTGTATCCCTCTGACCTTCTTATTGACGCTGAAACACAGAAATTTCAACGGAATTAAATACAAAGGGCACAATTCCGACTTAAGTACAAGAAAACTGACTCTTGTTACTGTCTATGTTTTGAACCATTCCTGTGACACTAATTATAGATTCCGATGCTTCACTTCAGGTTTACCGTATCCCTCTGACCTTTTTATTGACGATGAAACGCAGAAATTGCATCGGAATTATATAGAAAAGGCACAATGCCGACTTAAGTACACGAAAATTGACTCTTCTTACTGTCTATGTTTTGAACCATTCCTGTGACACTAGTTATAGATTCCGATGCTTCACCTCAGGTTTACTGTATCCCTCTGACCTTCGTATTCACTATGAAACACAGAAATTAAAACGGAATTAAATAGAAAAGGCACAATGTCGACTTAAGTACAAGAAATCTGACTCTTCTTACTGTCTATGTTTGAACCATTCCTGTGACACTAGTTATAGATTTCGATGCTTCACTTCAGGTTTACTGTATCCCTCTGACCTTCTTATTGACGATGAAACACAGAAATTCCATCGGAATTAAACACAAAAAGCACAATGCCGACATAAGTAGAAGAAAACTGACTCTTCTTGGTGTCTAAGTTTTGAACCATTCCTGTGACACTAGTTATAGATTCCCTTGCTTCACTTCAGGTTTACTGTATCCCTCTGACCTTCTTATTGACGATGAAACACAGAAATTGCATCGGAATTATATACAAAAGGCACAATGCCGACTTAAGTACAAGAAAACTGACTCTTCTCACTGTCTATGTTTTGAACCATTCCTGTGACACTAGTTACAGATTCCGCTTCACTTCAGGTTTACTGTATCCCTCTGACCATATATTGACGATGAAGCACAGAAATTGCATCGGAATTAGAGACAAAAGGCACAATGCCTACTTAAGTACTAGAAAACTGACTCTTCTTACTGTCTATGTTTTGAACCATTCCTGTGACACTAGTTATAGATTCCGATGCTTCACGTCAGTTTTACTGTACCCTCTGACGATCTTATTGACGATGAAACACAGAAATTGAATCGGAATTAAATATAAATGGGACAATGCCAACATAAGTACAAGAAAACTGACTCTTCTTACTGTCTATGATTTGAACTATTCATGTGACACTAGTTATAGATTCCGATGCTTCACTTCTGGTTTAATGTATCCCTTGGTCCTTCTTATTGACGACGAAACACAGAATTTGCATCGGAATTAAATTCAAAGCCGCAATGACGACTTAAGTACAAGAAACTGACTCTTCTTACTGTCTATGTTTTGAACCATTCCTGTGACACTAGTTATAGATTCCGATGCTTCACTTCAGGCTTACTGTATCCCTCTGACCTTATATTGACGATGAAACACAGAAATTGCATCGGAATTAAATACAAAAGGCTCAATGCCGACTTAAGTGCAAGAAGACTGTCTCAACTTACTCTCTATGTTTTGAACCATTCCTGTGACGCTAGTTATAGATTCCGATGCCTCACTTCAGCTTTACTGTAGCCCTCTGACCTTCTTATTTACGATGAAACACAGAAATTGCATCGGAATTAAATACAAAAGGCACAATTCCGACTCAAGTACAAGAAAACTGAGTCTTGTTACTGTCTATGTTTTGAACCATTCATGTGACATAGTTATAAATTCCGATGCTTCACTTCAGGTTTTCTGTATCCCTCTGACCTTCTTATTGACGATGAAACACAGAAATTTCAACGGAATTAAATCCAAGGGGCACAATTCCGACTTAAGTACAAGAAAACTGACTCTTGTTACTGTCTACGTTTTGAACCATTCCTGTGACACTAGTTATAGATTCCGATGCTTCACTTCAGGTTTACCGTATCCCTCTGACCTTTTTATTGACGATGAAACGCAGATATTGCATCGGAATTAAATAGAAAAGGCACAATGCCGACTTAAGTACACGAAAATTGACTCTTCTTACTGTCTATGTTTTAAACCATTCCTGTGACACTAGTTATAGATTCCGATGCTTCACCTCAGGTTTACTGTAACCCTCTGACCTTCGTATTCACTATGAAACACAGATATTGCAACGGAATTGTATACAAAAGGAACAATGTCGACTTAAGTACTAGAAATCTGACTCTTCTTACTGTCTATGTTTGAACCATTCCTGTGACACTAGTTATAGATTCCGATGCTTCACTTAAGTTTTACTGTATCCCTCTGACCTTCTTATTGACGATGAAACACAGAAATTGCATCGGAATTAAATACAAAAGGCAAAATGCCGACTTAAGTACAAGAAAACTGACTCTTCTTACTCTCTATGTTTTGAACCATGCCTGTGACACTAGTTATAGATTCCGATGCTTCACTTAAGGTTTACTGTATCCCCCTGACCTTCTTATTGGCGATGAAACACAGAAATTGCATCGGAATTAAATACAAAAGGCACAATCCCGACTTAAGTACAAGAAAACTGACTCTTCTTACTGTCTATGCTTTGAATCACTCCTGTGACACTAGTTATAGTTTCGGATGCTTCACTTCAGGTTTACTGTATCCCTCGGACCTTCTAATTGAAGATGAAACATAGAAATTGCATCGGAACTTAATACAAAAGGCACAATGCCGACTTAAGTAAAAGAAGACTGACACTTCTTACTGTCTATGTTCTGAACCATTCCTGTGACACTAGTTATAGATTCCGATGCTTCACTTTAGGGTTACTGTATCCCTCCGACCTCCTTATTGACGATGAAACTCAGAAATTGCATCGGAATTAAATACAAAAGGCACAATTCCGACTTAAGTACAAGAAAACTGACTCTTGTTACTGTCTACGGTTTGAACCATTCCTGTGACACTAGTTATAGATTCCGATGCTTCACTTAAGGTTTACTGTATCCCCCTGACCTTCTTATTGGCGATGAAACACAGAAATTGCATCGGAATTAAATACAAAAGGCACAATGCCGACTTAAGTACAAGGAAAAACTGACTCTTCTTACTGTCTATGATTTAACCATTCCTGTGAAACTAGTTATAGATTCCGATGCTTCACTTCAGGTTTACTGTATCCCTCTGTCCTTCTTATTGTCGAGGAAACACAGAGATTGCATCGGAATTAAATACAAAAGGCACAATCCGATTTAAGTACAAGAAGACTGACTCTTCTTACTGTCTATGTTTTGAACCATTCATGTGACATAGTTATAAAATCCGACGCTTCACTTCAGATTTACTGTATCCCTCTGACCTTCTTATTGACGCTGAAACACAGAAGTTTCATCGGAATTAAATACACAGGGCACAATTCCGACTTAAATACAAGAAAACTGATTACTGTCTATGTTTTGAACCATTCCTGTGACACTAGTTATAGATTCCGATGCTTCACTTCAGGTTTACCGTTTCCCTCTGACCTTCTTATTGACGATGAAACGCAGAAATTGCATCGGAATTAAATAGAAAAGGCACAATGCCGACTTAAGTACACGAAAATTGACTCTTCTTACTGTCTATGTTTTGAACCATTCCTGTGACACTAGTTATAGATTCCGATGCTTCACCTCAGGTTTACTGTATCCCTCTGACCTTCGTATTCACTATGAAACACAGAAATTTTCACGGAATTAAATAGAAAAGGCACAATGTCGACTTAAGTACAAGAAATCTGACTCTTCTTACTGTCTATGTTTGAACCATTCCTGTGACACTAGTTATAGATTCCGATGCTTCACTTCAGGCTTACTGTATCCCTCTGACCTTATATTGACGATGAAACACAGAAATTGCATCGGAATTAAATACAAAAGGCTCAATGCCGACTTAAGTACAAGAATACTGTCTCAACTTACTCTCTATGATTTGAACCATTCCTGTGACGCTAGTTATAGATTCCGATGCTTCACTTCAGCTTTACTGTAGCCCTCTGACCTTCTTATTTACGATCAAACACAGAAATTGCATCGGAATTAAATACAAAAGGAACAAATCCGACTCAAGTACAAGAAAACTGAGTCATGTTACTGTCTATGTTTTGAACCATTCATGTGACATAGTTATAAATTCCGATGCTTCACTTCAGGTTTTCTGTATCCCTCTGACCTTCTTATTGACGATGAAACACAGAAATTTCAACGGAATTAAATACAAGGGGCACAATTCCGTCTTAAGTACAAGAAAACTGACTCTTGTTACTGTCTATGTTTTGAACCATTTCTGTGACACTAGTTATAGATTCCGATGCTTCACTTCAGGTTTACCGTATCCCTCTGACCTTTTTATTGACGATGAAACGCAGATATTGCATCGGAATTAAATAGAAAAGGCACAATGCCGACTTAAGTACACGAAAATTGACTCTTCTTACTGTCTATGTTTTGAACCATTCCTGTGACACTAGTTATAGATTCCGATGCTTCACCTCAGGTTTACTGTAACCCTCTGACCTTCGTATTCACTATGAAACACAGAAATTGCAACGGAATTGTATACAAAAGGAACAATGTCGACTTAAGTACTAGAAATCTGACTCTTCTTACTGTCTATGTTTGAACCATTCCTGTGACACTAGTTATAGATTCCGATGCTTCACTTAAGTTTTACTGTATCCCTCTGACCTTCTTATTGACGATGAAACACAGAAATTGCATCGGAATTAAATACAAAAGGCAAAATGCCGACTTAAGTACAAGAAAACTGACTCTTCTTACTCTCTATGTTTTGAACCATTCCTGTGACACTAGTTATAGATTCCGATGCTTCACTTAAGGTTTACTGTATCCCCCTGACCTTCTTATTGGCGATGAAACACAGAAATTGCATCGGAATTAAATACAAAAGGCACAATGCCGACTTAAGTACAAGAAGACTGACTCTTCTTACTGTCTATGTTTTGAATCACTCCTGTGACACTAGTTATAGTTTCGGATGCTTCACTTCAGGTTTACTGTATCCCTCGGACCTTCTTATTGAAGATGAAACATAGAAATTGCATCGGAATTTAATACAAAAGGAACAATGCCGACTTAAGTAAAAGAAGACTGACACTTCTTACTGTCTATGTTCTGAACCTTTCCTGTGACACTAGCTATAGATTCCGATGCTTCACTTTAGGTTTACTGTATCCCTCCGACCTCCTTATTGACGATGAAACTCAGAAATTGCATCGGAATTAAATACAAAAGGCACAATTCCGACTTAAGTACAAGAATACTGACTCTTGTTACTGTCTACGGTTTGAACCATTCCTGTGACACTAGTTATAGATTCCGATGCTTCACTTAATATTTACTGTATCCCCCTGACCTTCTTATTGGCGATGAAACACAGAAATTGCATCGGAATTAAATACAAAAGGCACAATGCCGACTTAAGTACAAGGAAAAACTGACTCTTCTTACTGTCTATGATTTAACCATTCCTGTGAAATTAGTTATAGATTCCGATGCTTCACTTCAGGTTTACTGTATCCCTCTGTCCTTCTTATTGTCGAGGAAACACAGAGATTGCATCGGAATTAAATACAAATGGCACAATCCGACTTATGTACAAGAAAACTGACTCTTCTTACTGTCTATGTTTTGAACCATTCCTGTGACACTAGGTAATAGATTCCGATGCTTCACTTCAGGTTTACTGTATCCCTCTGACCTTCTTATTGACGCTGAAACACAGAAATTTCAACGGAATTAAATACAAAGGGCACAATTCCGACTTAAGTACAAGAAAACTGACTCTTGTTACTGTCTATGTTTTGAACCATTCCTGTGACACTAGTTATAGATTCCGATGCTTCACTTCAGGTTTACCGTATCCCTCTGACCTTTTTATTGACGATGAAACGCAGAAATTGCATCGGAATTATATAGAAAAGGCACAATGCCGACTTAAGTACACGAAAATTGACTCTTCTTACTGTCTATGTTTTGAACCATTCCTGTGACACTAGTTATAGATTCCGATGCTTCACCTCAGGTTTACTGTATCCCTCTGACCTTCGTATTCACTATGAAACACAGAAATTAAAACGGAATTAAATAGAAAAGGCACAATGTCGACTTAAGTACAAGAAATCTGACTCTTCTTACTGTCTATGTTTGAACCATTCCTGTGACACTAGTTATAGATTTCGATGCTTCACTTCAGGTTTACTGTATCCCTCTGACCTTCTTATTGACGATGAAACACAGAAATTCCATCGGAATTAAACACAAAAAGCACAATGCCGACATAAGTAGAAGAAAACTGACTCTTCTTGGTGTCTAAGTTTTGAACCATTCCTGTGACACTAGTTATAGATTCCCTTGCTTCACTTCAGGTTTACTGTATCCCTCTGACCTTCTTATTGACGATGAAACACAGAAATTGCATCGGAATTATATACAAAAGGCACAATGCCGACTTAAGTACAAGAAAACTGACTCTTCTTACTGTCTATGTTTTGAACCATTCCTGTGACACTAGTTACAGATTCCGCTCCACTTCAGGTTTACTGTATCCCTCTGACCATATATTGACGATGAAGCACAGAAATTGCATCGGAATTAGAGACAAAAGGCACAATGCCTACTTAAGTACTAGAAAACTGACTCTTCTTACTGTCTATGTTTTGAACCATTCCTGTGACACTAGTTATAGATTCCGATGCTTCACGTCAGTTTTACTGTACCCTCTGACGATCTTATTGACGATGAAACACAGAAATTGAATCGGAATTAAATATAAATGGGACAATGCCAACATAAGTACAAGAAAACTGACTCTTCTTACTGTCTATGATTTGAACTATTCATGTGACACTAGTTATAGATTCCGATGCTTCACTTCAGGTTTAATGTATCCCTTGGACCTTCTTATTGACGACGAAACACAGAATTTGCATCGGAATTAAATTCAAAGGCGCAATGACGACTTAAGTACAAGAAAACTGACTCTTCTTACTGTCTATGTTTTGAACCATTCCTGTGACACTAGTTATAGATTCCGATGCTTCACTTCAGGCTTACTGTATCCCTCTGACCTTATATTGACGATGAAACACAGAAATTGCATCGGAATTAAATACAAAAGGCTCAATGCCGACTTAAGTACAAGAAGACTGTCTCAACTTACTCTCTATGTTTTGAACCATTCCTGTGACGCTAGTTATAGATTCCGATGCCTCACTTCAGCTTTGCTGTAGCCCTCTGACCTTCTTATTTACGATGAAACACAGAAATTGCATCGGAATTAAATACAAAAGGCACAATTCCGACTCAAGTACAAGAAAACTGAGTCTTGTTACTGTCTATGTTTTGAACCATTCATGTGACATAGTTATAAATTCCGATGCTTCACTTCAGGTTTTCTGTATCCCTCTGACCTTCTTATTGACGATGAAACACAGAAATTTCAACGGAATTAAATACAAGGGGCACAATTCCGACTTAAGTACAAGAAAACTGACTCTTGTTACTGTCTACGTTTTGAACCATTTCTGTGACACTAGTTATAGATTCCGATGCTTCACTTCAGGTTTACCGTATCCCTCTGACCTTTTTATTGACGATGAAACGCAGATATTGCATCGGAATTAAATAGAAAAGGCACAATGCCGACTTAAGTACACGAAAATTGACTCTTCTTACTGTCTATGTTTTGAACCATTCCTGTGACACTAGTTATAGATTCCGATGCTTCACCTCAGGTTTACTGTAACCCTCTGACCTTCGTATTCACTATGAAACACAGAAATTGCAACGGAATTGTATACAAAAGGAACAATGTCGACTTAAGTACTAGAAATCTGACTCTTCTTACTGTCTATGTTTGAACCATTCCTGTGACACTAGTTATAGATTCCGATGCTTCACTTAAGTTTTACTGTATCCCTCTGACCTTCTTATTGACGATGAAACACAGAAATTGCATCGGAATTAAATACAAAAGGCAAAATGCCGACTTAAGTACAAGAAAACTGACTCTTCTTACTCGCTATGTTTTGAACCATTCCTGTGACACTAGTTATAGATTCCGATGCTTCACTTAAGGTTTACTGTATCCCCCTGACCTTCTTATTGGCGATGAAACACAGAAAGTGCATCGGAATTAAATACAAAAGGCACAATCCCGACTTAAGTACAAGAAAACTGACTCTTCTTACTGTCTATGCTTTGAATCACTCCTGTGACACTAGTTATAGTTTCGGATGCTTCACTTCAGGTTTACTGTATCCCTCGGACCTTCTAATTGAAGATGAAACATAGAAATTGCATCGGAACTTAATACAAAAGGCACAATGCCGACTTAAGTAAAAGAAGACTGACACTTCTTACTGTCTATGTTCTGAACCATTCCTGTGACACTAGTTATAGATTCCGATGCTTCACTTTAGGGTTACTGTATCCCTCCGACCTCCTTATTGACGATGAAACTCAGAAATTGCATCGGAATTAAATACAAAAGGCACAATTCCGACTTAAGTACAAGAAAACTGACTCTTGTTACTGTCTACGGTTTGAACCATTCCTGTGACACTAGTTATAGATTCCGATGCTTCACTTAAGGTTTACTGTATCCCCCTGACCTTCTTATTGGCGATGAAACACAGAAATTGCATCGGAATTAAATACAAAAGGCACAATGCCGACTTAAGTACAAGGAAAAACTGACTCTTCTTACTGTCTATGATTTAACCATTCCTGTGAAACTAGTTATAGATTCCGATGCTTCACTTCAGGTTTACTGTATCCCTCTGTCCTTCTTATTGTCGAGGAAACACAGAGATTGCATCGGAATTAAATACAAAAGGCACAATCCGATTTAAGTACAAGAAAACTGACTCTTCTTACTGTCTATGTTTTGAACCATTCATGTGACATAGTTATAAAATCCGACGCTTCACTTCAGATTTACTGTATCCCTCTGACCTTCTTATTGACGCTGAAACACAGAAGTTTCATCGGAATTAAATACACAGGGCACAATTCCGACTTAAATACAAGAAAACTGACTCCTGTTACTGTCTATGTTTTGAACCATTCCTGTGACACTAGTTATAGATTCCGATGCTTCACTTCAGGTTTACCGTGTCCCTCTGACCTTCTTATTGACGATGAAACGCAGAAATTGCATCGGAATTAAATAGAAAAGGCACAATGCCGACTTAAGTACACGAAAATTGACTCTTCTTACTGTCTATGTTTTGAACCATTCCTGTGACACTAGTTATAGATTCCGATGCTTCACCTCAGGTTTACTGTATCCCTCTGACCTTCGTATTCACTATGAAACACAGAAATTAAAACGGAATTAAATAGAAAAGGAACAATGTCGACTTAAGTACAAGAAATCTGACTCTTCTTACTGTCTATGTTTGAACCATTCCTGTGACACTAGTTATAGATTTCGATGCTTCACTTCAGGTTTACTGTATCCCTCTGACCTTCTTATTGACGATGAAACACAGAAATTCCATCGGAATTAAATACAAAAAGCACAATGCCGACATAAGTAGAAGAAAACTGACTCTTCTTGGTGTCTAAGTTTTGAACCATTCCTGTGACACTAGTTATAGATTCCCTTGCTTCACTTCAGGTTTACTGTATCCCTCTGACCTTCTTATTGACGATGAAACACAGAAATTGCATCGGAATTATATACAAAAGGCACAATGCCGACTTAAGTACAAGAAAACTGACTCTTCTTACTGTCTGTGTTTTGAACCATTCCTGTGACACTAGTTATAGATTCCGCTTCACTTCAGGTTTAGTGTATCCCTCTGACCATATATTGACGATGAAGCACAGAAATTGCATCGGAATTAGAGACAAAAGGCACAATGCCTACTTAAGTACTAGAAAACTGACTCTTCTTACTGTCTATGTTTTGAACCATTCCTGTGACACTAGTTATAGATTCCGATGCTTCACGTCAGTTTTACTGTACCCTCTGACGATCTTATTGACGATGAAACACAGAAATTGAATCGGAATTAAATATAAATGGGACAATGCCAACATAAGTACAAGAAAACTGACTCTTCTTACTGTCTATGATTTGAACTATTCATGTGACACTAGTTATAGATTCCGATGCTTCACTTCAGGTTTAATGTATTCGTTGGACCTTCTTATTGACGACGAAACACAGAATTTGCATCGGAATTAAATTCAAAAGGCGCAATGACGACTTAAGTACAAGAAAACTGACTCTTCTTACTGTCTATGTTTTGAACCATTCCTGTGACACTAGTTATAGATTCCGATGCTTCACTTCAGGCTTACTGTATCCCTCTGACCTTATATTGACGATGAAACACAGAAATTGCATCGGAATTAAATACAAAAGGCTCAATGCCGACTTAAGTACAAGAAGACTGTCTCATCTTACTCTCTATGTTTTGAACCATTCCTGTGGCGCTAGTTATAGATTCCGATGCTTCACTTCAGCTTTACTGTAGCCCTCTGACCTTCTTATTTACGATGAAACACAGAAATTGCATCGGAATTAAATACAAAAGGCACAATTCCGACTCAAGTACAAGAAAACTGAGTCTTGAAACTTCCTGGCAGATTAAAACTGTGTGCCCGACCGAGACTCGAACTCGGGACCTTTGCCTTTCACGGTCAAGTGCTCTACCATCTGAGCTACCGATGCACGACTCACGCCCGGTACTCACAATTTATTTCTGCCAGTACCTCGTCTCCTACCTTCCAAACTTTACAGTAGCTCTCCTGCGAACCTTGCAGAACTAGCACTCCTGAAAGAAAGGATATTGCGGAGACATGGCTTAGCCACAGCCTGGGGGATGTTTCCAGAATGAGATTTTCACTCTGCAGCGGAGTGTGCGCTGATATGAAACTTCCTGGCAGATTAAAACTGTGTGCCCGACCGAGACTCGAACTCGGGACCTTTGCCTTTCACGGGCAAGTGCTCTACCATCTGAGCTACCGATGCACGACTCACGCCCGGTACTCACAGCTTTATTTCTGCCAGTATCTCGTCTCCTACCTTCCAAACTTTACAGAAGCACTCCTGCGAACCTTGCAGAACTACCACTCCTGAAAGAAAGGATATTGCGGAGACATGGCTTAGCGACAGCCTGGGGGATGTTTCCAGAATGAGATTTTCACTCTGCAGCGGAGTGTGCGCTGATATGAAACTTCCTGGCAGATTAAAACTGTGTGCCCGACCGAGACTCGAACTCGGGACCTTTGCCTTTCACGGGCAAGTGCTCTACCATCTGAGCTACCGATGCACGACTCACGCCCGGTACTCACAGCTTTATTTCTGCCAGTACCTCGTCTCCTACCTTCCAAACTTTACAGAAGCTCTCCTGCGAACCTTGCAGAACTAGCACTCCTGAAAGAAAGGATATTGCGGAGACATGGCTTAGCCACAGCCTGGGGGATGTTTCCAGAATGAGATTTCCACTCTGCAGCGGAGTGTGCGCTGATATGAAACTTCCTGGCAGATTAAAACTGTGTGCCCGACCGAGACTCGAACTCGGGACCTTTGCCTTTCACGGGCAAGTGCTCTACCATCTGAGCTACCGATGCACCACTCACGCCCGGTACTCACAGCTTTATTTCTGCCAGTACCTCGTCATCTACCTTCCAAACTTTACAGAAGCTCTCCTGCGAACCTTGCAGAACTAGCACTCCTGAAAGAAAGGATATTGCGGAGACATGGCTTAGCCACAGCCTGGGGGATGTTTCCAGAATGAGATTTTCACTCTGCAGCGGAGTGTGCGCTGATATGAAACTTCCTGGCAGATTAAAACTGTGTGCCCGACCGAGACTCGAACTCGGGACCTTTGCCTTTCACGGGCAAGTGCTCTACCATCTGAGCTACCGATGCACGACTCACGCCCGGTACTCACAGCTTTCATTCTGCCAGTACCTCGTCTCCTACCTTCCAAACTTTACAGAAGCTCTCCTGCGAACCTTGCAGAACTACCACTCCTGAAAGAAAGGATATTGCGGAGACATGGCTTAGCCACAGCCTGGGGGTGTTTCCAGAATGAGATTTTCACTCTGCAGCGGAGTGTGCGCTGATATGAAACTTCCTGGCAGATTAAAACTGTGTGCCCGACCGAGACTCGAACTCGGGACCTTTGCCTTTCACGGGCAAGTGCTCTACCATCTGAGCTACCGATGCACGACTCACGCCCGGTACTCACAGCTTTATTTCTGCCAGTACCTCGTCTCCTACCTTCCAAACTTTACAGAAGCTCTCCTGCGAACCTTGCAGAACTAGCACTCCTGAAAGAAAGGATATTGCGGAGACATGGCTTAGCCACAGCCTGGGGGATGTTTCCAGAATGAGATTTCCACTCTGCAGCGGAGTGTGCGCTGATATGAAACTTCCTGGCAGATTAAAACTGTGTGCCCGACCGAGACTCGAACTCGGGACCTTTGCCTTTCACGGGCAAGTGCTCTACCATCTGAGCTACCGATGCACCACTCACGCCCGGTACTCACAGCTTTATTTCTGCCAGTACCTCGTCATCTACCTTCCAAACTTTACAGAAGCTCTCCTGCGAACCTTGCAGAACTAGCACTCCTGAAAGAAAGGATATTGCGGAGACATGGCTTAGCCACAGCCTGGGGGATGTTTCCAGAATGAGATTTTCACTCTGCAGCGGAGTGTGCGCTGATATGAAACTTCCTGGCAGATTGTGTGCCCGACCGAGACTCGAACTCGGGACCTTTGCCTTTCACGGGCAAGTGCTCTACCATCTGAGCTACCGATGCACGACTCACGCCCGGTACTCACAGCTTTATTTCTGCCAGTACCTCGTCTCCTACCTTCCAAACTTTACAGAAGCTCTCCTGCGAACCTTGCAGAACTAGCACTCCTGAAAGAAAGGATATTGCGGAGACATGGCTTAGCCACAGCCTGGGGGATGTTTCCAGAATGAGATTTTCACTCTGCAGCGGAGTGTGCGCTGATATGAAACTTCCTGGCAGATTAAAACTGTGTGCCCGACCGAGACTCGAACTCGGGACCTTTGCCTTTCACGGGCAAGTGCTCTACCATCTGAGCTACCGATGCACGACTCACGCCCGGTACTCACAGCTTTATTTCTGCCAGTACCTCGTCTCCTACCTTCCAAACTTTACAGAAGCTCTCCTGCGAACCTTGCAGAACTAGCACTCCTGAAAGAAAGGATATTGCGGAGACATGGCTTAGCCACAGCCTGGGGGATGTTTCCAGAATGAGATTTTCACTCTGCAGCGGAGTGTGCGCTGATATGAAACTTCCTGGCAGATTAAAACTGTGTGCCCGACCGAGACTCGAACTCGGGACCTTTGCCTTTCACGGGCAAGTGCTCTACCATCTGAGCTACCGATGCACGACTCACGCCCGGTACTCACAGCTTTATTTCTGCCAGTACCTCGTCTCCTACCTTCCATACTTTGCAGAAGCTCTCCTGCGAACCTTGCAGAACTAGCACTCCTGAAAGAAAGGATATTGCGGAGACATGGCTTAGCGACAGCCTGGGGGATGTTTCCAGAATGAGATTTTCACTCTGCAGCGGAGTGTGCGCTGATATGAAACTTCCTGGCAGATTAAAACTGTGTGCCCGACCGAGACTCGAACTCGGGACCTTTGCCTTTCACGGGCAAGTGCTCTACCATCTGAGCTACCGATGCACGACTCACGCCCGGTACTCACAGCTTTATTTCTGCCAGTACCTCGTCTCCTACCTTCCAAACTTTACAGAAGCTCTCCTGCGAACCTTGCAGAACTAGCACTCCTGAAAGAAAGGATATTGCGGAGACATGGCTTAGCCACAGCCTGGGGGATGTTTCCAGAATGAGATTTTCACTCTGCAGCGGAGTGTGCGCTGATATGAAACTTCCTGGCAGATTAAAACTGTGTGCCCGACCGAGACTCGAACTCGGGACCTCTGCCTTTCACGGGCAAGTGCTCTACCATCTGAGCTACCGATGCACGACTCACGCCCGGTACTCACAGCTTTATTTCTGCCAGTACCTCGTCTCCTACCTTCCAAACTTTACAGAAGCTCTCCTGCGAACCTTGCAGAACTAGCAGTCCTGAAAGAAAGGATATTGCGGAGACATGGCTTAGCCACAGCCTGGGGGATGTTTCCAGAATGAGATTTTCACTCTGCAGCGGAGTGTGCGCTGATATGAAACTTCCTGGCAGATTAAAACTGTGTGCCCGACCGAGACTCGAACTCGGGACCTTTGCCTTTCACGGGCAAGTGCTCTACCATCTGAGCTACCGATGCACGACTCACGCCCGGTACTCACAGCTTTATTTCTGCCAGTACCTCGTCTCCTACCTTCCAAACTTTACAGATGCTCTCCTGCGAACCTTGCAGAACTAGCACTCCAGAAATAAAGGATATTGCGGAGACATGGCTTAGCCACAGCCTGGGGGATGTTTCCAGAATGAGATTTTCACTCTGCAGCGGAGTGTGCGCTGATATGAAACTTCCTGGCAGATTAAAACTGTGTGCCCGACCGAGACTCGAACTCGGGACCTTTGCCTTTCACGGGCAAGTGCTCTACCATCTGAGCTACCGATGCACGACTCACGCCCGGTACTCACAGCTTTATTTCTGCCAGTACCTCGTCTCCTACCTTCCAAACTTTACAGAAGCTCTCCTGCGAACCTTACGGAACTAGCAGAAATAAAGCTGTGAGTACCGGGCGTGAGTCGTGCATCGGTAGCTCAGATGGTAGAGCACTTGCCCGTGAAAGGCAAAGGTCCCGAGTTCGAGTCTCGGTCGGGCACACAGTTTTAATCTGCCAGGAAGTTTCATATCAGCGCACACTCCGCTGCAGAGTGAAAATCTCATTCTGGAAACATCCCCCAGGCTGTGGCTAAGCCATGTCTCCGCAATATCCTTTCTTTCAGGAGTGCTAGTTCTGCAAGGTTCGCAGGAGAGCTTCTGTAAAGTTTGGAAGGTAGGAGACGAGGTACTGGCAGAAATAAAGCTGTGAGTACCGGGCGTGAGTCGTGCATCGGCAGCTCAGATGGTAGAGCACTTGCCCGTGAAAGGCAAAGGTCCCGAGTTCGAGTCTCGGTCGGGCACACAGTTTTAATCTGCCAGGAAGTTTCATATCAGCGCACACTCCGCTGCAGAGTGAAAATCTCATTCTGGAAACATCCCCCAGGCTGTGGCTAAGCCATGTCTCCGCAATATCCTTTCTTTCAGGAGTGCTAGTTCTGCAAGGTTCGCAGGAGAGCTTCTGTAAAGTTTGGAAGGTAGGAGACGAGGTACTGGCAGAAATAAAGCTGTGAGTACCGGGCGTGAGTCGTGCATCGGTAGCTCAGATGGTAGAGCACTTGCCCGTGAAAGGCAAAGGTCCCGAGTTCGAGTCTCGGACGGGCACACAGTTTTAATCTGCCAGGAAGTTTCATATCAGCGCACACTCCGCTGCAGAGTGAAAATCTCATTCTGGAAACATCCCCCAGGCTGTGGCTAAGCCATGTCTCCGCAATATCCTTTCTTTCAGGAGTGGTAGTTCTGCAAGGTTCGCAGGAGAGCTTCTGTAAAGTTTGGAAGGTAGGAGACGAGGTACTGGCAGAAATAAAGCTGTGAGTACCGGGCGTGAGTCGTGCATCGGTAGCTCAGATGGTAGAGCACTTGCCCGTGAAAGGCAAAGGTCCCGAGTTCGAGTCTCGGTCGGGCACACAGTTTTAATCTGCCAGGAAGTTTCATATCAGCGCACACTCCGCTGCATAGTGAAAATCTCATTCTGGAAACATCCCCCAGGCTGTGGCTAAGCCATGTCTCCGCAATATCCTTTCTTTCAGGAGTGCTAGTTCTGCAAGGTTCGCAGGAGAGCTTCTGTAAAGTTTGGAAGGTAGGAGACGAGGTACTGGCAGAAATAAAGCTGTGAGTACCGGGCGTGAGTCGTGCATCGGTAGCTCAGATGGTAGAGCACTTGCCCGTGAAAGGCAAAGGTCCCGAGTTCTAGTCTCCGTCGGGCACACAGTTTTAATCTGCCAGGAAGATTCATATCAGCGCACACTCCGCTGCAGAGTGAAAATCTCATTCTGGAAACATCCCCCAGGCTGTGGCTAAGCCATGTCTCCGCAATATCCTTTCTTTCAGGAGTGCTAGTTCTGCAAGGTTCGCAGGAGAGCTTCTGTAAAGTTTGGAAGGTAGGAGACGAAGTACTGGCAGAAATAAAGCTGTGAGTACCGGGCGTGAGTCGTGCATCGGTAGCTCAGATGGTAGAGCACTTGCCCGTGAAAGGCAAAGGTCCCGAGTTCGAGTCTCGGTCGGGCACACAGTTTTAATCTGCCAGGAAGTTTCATATCAGCGCACACTCCGCTGCAGAGTGAAAATCTCATTCTGGAAACATCCCCCAGGCTGTGGCTAAGCCATGTCTCCGCAATATCCTTTCTTTCAGGAGTGGTAGTTCTGCAAGGTTCGCAGGAGAGCTTCTGTAAAGTTTGGAAGGTAGGAGACGAGGTACTGGCAGAAATAAAGCTGTGAGTACCGGGCGTGAGTCGTGCATCGGTAGCTCAGATGGTAGAGCACTTGCCCGTGAAAGGCAAAGGTCCCGAGTTCGAGTCTCGGTCGGGCACACAGTTTTAATCTGCCAGGAAGTTTCATATCAGCGCACACTCCGCTGCAGAGTGAAAATCTCATTCTGGAAACTTCCCCCAGGCTGTGGCTAAGCCATGTCTCCGAAATATCCTTTCTTTCAGGAGTGCTAGTTCTGCAAGGTTCGCAGGAGAGCTTCTGTAAAGTTTGGAAGGTAGGAGACGAGGTACTGGCAGAAATAAAGCTGTGAGTACCGGGCGTGAGTGGTGCATCGGTAGCTCAGATGGTAGAGCACTTGCCCGTGAAAGGCAAAGGTCCCGAGTTCGAGTCTCGGTCGGGCACACAGTTTTAATCTGCCAGGAAGTTTCATATCAGCGCACACTCCGCTGCAGAGTGAAAATCTCATTCTGGAAACATCCCCCAGGCTGTGGGTAAGCCATGTCTCCGCAATATCCTTTCTTTCAGGAGTGCTAGTTCTGCAAGGTTCGCAGGAGAGCTTCTGTAAAGTTTGGAAGGTAGGAGACGAGGTACTGGCAGAAATAAAGCTGTGAGTACCGGGCGTGAGTCGTGCATCGGTAGCTCAGATGGTAGAGCACTTGCCCGTGAAAGGCAAAGGTCCCGAGATCGAGTCTCGGTCGGGCACACAGTTTTAATCTGCCAGGAAGTTTCATATCAGCGCACACTCCGCTGCAGAGTGAAAATCTCATTCTGGAAACATCCCCCAGGCTGTGGCTAAGCCATGTCTCCGCAATATCCTTTCTTTCAGGAGTGCTAGTTCTGCAAGGTTCGCAGGAGAGCTTCTGTAAAGTTTGGAAGGTAGGAGACGAGGTACTGGCAGAAATAAACCTGTGAGTACCGGCCGTGAGTCGTGCATCGGTAGCTCAGATGGTAGAGCACTTGCCCGTGAAAGGCAAAGGTCCCGAGTTCGAGTCTCGGTCGGGCACACAGTTTTAATCTGCCAGGAAGTTTCATATCAGCGCACACTCCGCTGCAGAGTGAAAATCTCATTCTGGAAACATCCCCCAGGCTGTGGCTAAGCCATGTCTCCGCAATATCCTTTCTTTCAGGAGTGCTAGTTCTGCAAGGTTCGCAGGAGAGCTTCTGTAAAGTTTGGAAGGTAGGAGACGAGGTACTGGCAGAAATAAAGCTGTGAGTACCGGGCGTGAGTCGTGCATCGGTAGCTCAGATGGTAGAGCACTTGCCCGTGAAAGGCAAAGGTCCCGAGTTCGAGTCTCGGTCGGGCACACAGTTTTAATCTGCCAGGAAGTTTCATATCAGCGCACACTCCGCTGCAGAGTGAAAATCTCATTCTGGAAACATCCCCCAGGCTGTGGCTAAGCCATGTCTCCGCAATATCCTTTCTTTCAGGAGTGCTAGTTCTGCAAGGTTCGCAGGAGAGCTTCTGTAAAGTTTGGAAGGTAGGAGACGAGGTACTGGCAGAAATAAAGCTGTGAGTACCGGGCGTGAGTCGTGCATCGGTAGCTCAGATGGTAGAGCACTTGCCCGTGAAAGGCAAAGGTCCCGAGTTCGAGTCTCGGTCGGGCACACAGTTTTAATCTGCCAGGAAGTTTCATATCAGCGCACACTCTGCTGCAGGGTGAAAATCTCATTCTGGAAACATCCCCCAGGCTGTGGCTAAGCCATGTCTCCGCAATATCCTTTCTTTCAGGAGTGCTAGTTCTGCAAGGTTCGCAGGAGAGCTTCTGTAAAGTTTGGAAGGTAGGAGACGAGGTACTGGCAGAAATAAAGCTGTGAGTACCGGGCGTGAGTCGTGCATCGGTAGCGCAGATGGTAGAGCACTTGCCCGTGAAAGGCAAAGGTCCCGAGTTCGAGTCTCGGTCGGGCACACAGTTTTAATCTGCCAGGAAGTTTCATATCAGCGCACACTCCGCTGCAGAGTGAAAATCTCATTCTGGAAACATCCCCCAGGCTGTGGCTAAGCCATGTCTCCGCAATATCCTTTCTTTCAGGAGTGCTAGTTCTGCAAGGTTCGCAGGAGAGCTTCTGTAAAGTTTGGAAGGTAGGAGACGAGGTACTGGCAGAAATAAAGCTGTGAGTACCGGGCGTGAGTCGTGCATCGGTAGCTCAGATGGTAGAGCACTTGCCCGTGAAAGGCAAAGGTCCCGAGTTCGAGTCTCGGTCGGGCACACAGTTTTAATCTGCCAGGAAGTTTCATATCAGCGCACACTCCGCTGCAGAGTGAAAATCTCATTCTGGAAACATCCCCCAGGCTGTGGCTAAGCCATGTCTCCGCAATATCCTTTCTTTCAGGAGTGCTAGTTCTGCAAGGTTCGCAGGAGAGCTTCTGTAAAGTTTGGAAGGTAGGAGACGAGGTACTGGCAGAAATAAAGCTGTGAGTACCGGGCGTGAGTCGTGCATCGGTAGCTCAGATGGTAGAGCACTTGCCCGTGAAAGGCAAAGGTCCCGAGTTCGAGTCTCGGTCGGGCACACAGTTTTAATCTGCCAGGAAGTTTCATATCAGCGCACACTCCGCTGCAGAGTGAAAATCTCATTCTGGAAACATCCCCCAGGCTGTGGCTAAGCATTGTCTCCGCAATATCCTTTCTTTCAGGAGTGCTAGTTCTGCAAGGTTCGCAGGAGAGCTTCTGTAAATTTTGGAAGGTAGGAGACGAGGTACTCGCAGAAATAAAGCTGTGAGTACCGGGCGTGAGTCGTGCATCGGTAGCTCAGATGGTAGAGCACTTGCCCGTGAAAGGCAAAGGTCCCGAGTTCGAGTCTCGGTCAGGCACACAGTTTTAATCTGCCAGGAAGTTTCATATCAGCGCACACTCCGCTGCAGAGTGAAAATCTCATTCTGGAAACTGAGTCTTGTTGCTGTCTATGTTTTGAACCATTCATGTGACATAGTTATAAATTCCGATGCTTCACTTCAGGTTTTCTGTATCTTTCTGACCTTCTTATTGACGATGAAACACAGAAATTTTAACGGAATTAAATACAAGGGACACAATTCCGACTTAAGTACAAGAAAACTGACTCTTGTTACTGTCTATGTTTTGAACCATTTCTGTGACACTAGTTATAGATTCCGATGCTTCACTTCAGGTTTACCGTATTCCTCTGACCTTCTTATTGACGATGAAACGCAGATATTGCATCGGAATTAAATAGAAAAGGCACAATGCCGACTTAAGTACACGAAAATTGACTCTTCTTACTGTCTATGTTTTGAACCATTCCTGTGACACTAGTTATAGATTCCGATGCTTCACCTCAGGTTTACTGTATCCCTCTGACCTTCGTATTCACTATGAAACACAGAAATTGCAACGGAATTATATACAAAAGGAGCAATGTCGACTTAAGTACTAGAAATCTGACTCTTCTTACTGTCTATGTTTGATCCATTCCTGTGACACTAGTTATAGATTTCGATGCTTCACTTCAGGTTTACTGTATCCCTCTGACCTTCTTATTGGCGATGAAACACAGAAATTGCATCGGAATTAAATACAAAAAGCACAATGCCGACATAAGTACAAGAAAACTGACTCTTCTTGGTGTCTAAGTTTTGAACCGTTCCTGTGACACTAGTTATGGATTCCGATGCTTCACTTAAGGTTTACTGTATCCCCCTGACCTTCTTATTGGCGATGAAACACAGAAATTGCATCGGAATTAAATACAAAAGGCACAATGCCGACTTGAGTACAAGAAAACTGACTCTTCTTACTGTCTATGTTTTGAATCACTCCTGTGACACTAGTTATAGTTTCGGATGCTTCACTTCAGGTTTACTGTATCCCTCGGACCTTCTTATTGAAGATGAAACATAGAAATTGCATCGGAATTTAATACAAAAGGCACAATGCCGACCTAAGTAAAAGAAGACTGACTCTTCTTACTGTCTATGTTCTGAACCATTCCTGTGACACTAGTTATAGATTCCGATGCTTCACTTTAGGTTTACTGTATCTATCCGACCTCCTTATTGACGATGAAACTCAGAAATTGCATCGGAATTAAATACAAAAAGCACAATTCCGACTTAAGTACAAGAAAACCGACTCTTGTTACTGTCTATGTTTTGAACCACTCCTGTGACACTAGTTATAGATTCCGATGCTTCACTTAAGGTTTACTGTATCCCCCTGACCTTCTTATTGGCGATGAAACACAGAAATTGCATCGGAATTAAATACAAAAGGCACAATGCCGACTTAAGTACAAGGAAAAACTGACTCTTCTTACTGTCTATGATTTAACCATTCCTGTGAAACTAGTAATAGATTCCGATGTTTCACTTCAGGTTTACTGTATCCCTCTGTCCTTCTTATTGTCGAGGAAACACAGAGATTGCATCGGAATTAAATACAAAAGGCACAATGCCGACTTAATTACAAGAAAACTGACTCTTCTTACTGTCTATTTTTTGAACCATTCATGTGACATAGTTATGAATTCCGACGCTTCACTTCAGGTTTACTGTATCCCTCTGACCTTCTTATTGACGCTGAAACACAGAAATTTCAACGGAATTAAATACAAAGGGCACAATTCCGATTTAAGTACAAGAAAACTGACTCTTGTTACTGTCTATAATTTGAACCGATCCTGTGACACTAGTTATAGATTCCGATGCTTCACTTCAGGTTTACCGTATCCCTCTGACCTTTTTACTGACGATGAAACGCAGAAATTGCATCGGAATTAAATAGAAAATGCACAATGCCGACTTAAGTACACGAAAATTGACTCTTCTTACTGTCTATGTTTTGAACCATTCCTGTGACACTAGTTATAGATTCCGATGCTTCAACTCAGGTTTACTGTATCCCTCTGACCTTCGTATTCACTATGAAACACAGAAATTGCAACGGAATTAAATAGAGAAGGCACAATGTCGACTTAAGTACAAGAAATCTGACTCTTCTTACTGTCTATGTTTGAACCATTCCTGTGACACTAGTTATAGATTCCGATGCTTCACTTCAGGTTTACTGTATCCCTCTGACCATATATTGACGATGAAGCACAGAAATTGCATCGGAATTAGATACAAAAGGCACAATGCCTACTTAAGTACTAGAAAACTGACTCTTCTTACTGTCTATGTTTTGAAATATTCCTGTGACACTAGTTATAGAATCCGATGCTTCACGTCAGTTTTACTGTACCCTCTGACGATCTTATTGACGATGAAACACAGAAATTGAATCGGAATTAAATATAAATGGGACAATGCCAACATAAGTACAAAAAATCTGACTCTTCTTACTGTCTATGTTTGAACCATTCCTGTGACACTAGTTATAGATTACGATGCTTCACTTCAGGTTTAATGTATCCCTTGGACCTTCTTATTGACGACGAAACACAGAATTTGCATCGGAATTAAATTCAAAAGGCGCAATGCCGACTTAAGTACAAGAAGACTGACTCTTCTTACTGTCTATGTTTTGAACCATTCCTGTGACACTAGTTATAGATTCCGACGCTTCACTTCAGGCTTACTGTATCCCTCTGACCTTATATTGACGATGAAACACAGAAATTGCATCGGAATTAAATACAAAAGGCTCAATGCCGACTTAAGTACAAGAAGACTGTCTCATCTTACTCTCTATGTTTTGAACCATTCCCGTGACGCTAGTTATAGATTCCGATGCTTCACTTCAGCTTTACTGTAGCCCTCTGACCTTCTTATTGACGATGAAACACAGAAATTTCAACGGAATTAAATACAAAGGGCACAATTCCGACTTAAGTACAAGAAAACTGACTCTTGTTACTGTCTATGTTTTGAACTATTTCTGCGACACTAGTTATAGATTCCGATGCTTCACTTCAGGTTTACCGTATCCCTCTGACCTTTTTATTGACGATGAAACGCAGAAATTGCATCGGAATTAAATAGAAAAGGCACAATGCCGACTTAAGTACACGAAAATTGACTCTTCTTACTGTCTATGTTTTGAACCATTCCTGTGACACTAGTTATAGATTCCGATGCTTCACCTCAGGTTTACTGTATCCCTCTGACCTTAGTATTCACTATGAAACACAGAAATTGCAACGGAATTATATACAAAAGCACAATGTCGACTTAAGTACTAGAAATCTGACTCTTCTTACTGTCTATGTTTGAACCATTCCTGTGACACTGGCTATAGATTTCGATGCTTCACTTCAGGTTTACTGTATCCCTCTGACCTTCTTATTGACGATGAAACACAGAAATTGCATCGGAATTAAATAAAAAAAGCACAATGCCGACATAAGTACAGGAAAACTGACTCTTCTTGGTGTCTAAGTTTTGAACCATTCCTGTGACACTAGTTATAGATTCCGATGCTTCACTTCAGGTTTACTGTATCCCTCTGACCTTCTTATTGACGATGAATTACAGAAATTGCATCGGAATGATATACAAAAGCACAATGCCGACTTAAGTACAAGAAAATTGACTCTTCTTACTGTCTATGTTTTGAATCATTCCTGTGACACTAGTTATAGATTCCGATGCTTCACTTCAGGTTTAATGTATCCCTTGGACCTTCTTATTGACGACGAAACACAGAATTTGCATCGGAATTAAATTCAAAAGGCACAATGCCGACTTAAGTACCAGAAAACTGACTCTTCTTACTGTCTATGTTTTCAACCATTCCTGTGACACTAGTTATAGATTCCGATGCTTCACTTCAGGTTTACTGTATCAGTCTGACCTTCATATTGACGATGAAACACAGAAAATGCTTCGGAATTAAATACAAAAGGCACAATGCCGTCTTAAGTACAAGAAAACTGACTCTTCTTACTGTCTATGTTTTGAACCATTCCTGTGAAACTAGTTATAGATTCCGATGCTTCACTTCAGGTTAACTGTAGCCCTCTGACCTTCTTATTTACGATGAAACACAGAAATTGCATCGGAATTAAATACAAAAGGCACAAATCCGACTCAAGTACAAGAAGACTGGCTCTTCTTACTGTCTATGTTTTGAACCATTCCTGTGACACTAGTTATAGATTCCGATGCTTCACTTCAGGTTTACTGTATCCCTCTGACCTCCTTATTGTAGATGGAACACAGAAATTGCATCGGAATTAAATACAAAAGGCACAATGCCGACTCAAGTACAAGAAGTCTGGCTCTTCGTACTGTCTATGTTTTGAAGCATTCCTGTCACACTAGTTATGGATTCGGATGCTCGACTTCAGGTTCACTGCCTCCCTCTGAACTTCTTATTGGCGGTGAAACACAGTAATTGCATCGGAATTAAATACAAAAGGTACAATGCCGACTTAAGTACAAGAAAACTGACTCTTCTTACTGTCTATGTTTTGAACCATTCCTGTGACACTAGTTATAGATGCCGATGCTTCACTTAAGTTTTACTGTATCCCTCTGACCTTCTTATTGACGATGAAACACAGAAATTGCATCGGAATTAAATACAAAAGGCACAATGCCGACTTAAGTACATAAAAACTGACTCTTCTCACTGTCTATGTTTTGAACCATTCCTGTGACACTAGTTATAGATTCCGATGCTTCACTTAAGGTTTACTGTATCCCTCTGACCTTCTTATTGACGATGAAACACAGAAATTGCATCGGAATTAAATACAAAAGGCACAATGCCGACTTAAGTACAAGAAAACTGACTCTTCTTACTGTCTATGTTTTCAATCACTCCTGTGACACTAGTTATAGTTTCGGATGCTTCACTTCAGGTACTGTATCCCTCGGACCTTCTTATTGAAGATGAAACATAGAAATTGCATCGGAATTTAATACAAAGGGCACAATGCCGACTTAAGTAAAAGAAGACTGACTCTTCTTATTGTCCACGTTTTGAACCATTCCTGTGACACTAGTTATAGATTCCGATTCATCACTTTAGGATTACTGTATCCCTCCGACCTCCTTATTGACGACGAAAATCAGAAATTGCATCGGAATTAAATACAAAAGGCACAATGACGACTTAAGTACAAGAAAACTGACTCTTCTTACTGTCTAAGTTTTGAACCATTCCTGTGACACTAGTTATAGATTCCGATGCTTCACTTCAGGTTTACTGTATCCCTCTGACCTCCTTATTGTAGATGAAACACAGAAATTGCACCGGAATTAAATACAAAAGGCACAATGCCGACTCAAGTACAAGAAGTCTGGCTCTTCGTACTGTCTATGTTTTGAAGCATTCCTGTCACACTAGTTATGGATTCGGATGCTCGACTTCAGGTTCACTGCCTCCCTCTGAACTTCTTATTGGCGGTGAAACACAGTAATTGCATCGGAATTAAATACAAAAGCTACAATGCCGACTTCAGTATAAGAAAACTGACTCTTCTTACTGTTTATGTTTTGAACCATTCCTGTGACACTAGTTACAGATTCCGATGCTTCACTTCAGGTTTATAGTACCCCTCTGACCTTCTTAGAGACGATGGAACACAGATATTGCATCGGAATTAAATACAAAAGGCACAATGCCGACTTAAGTACAAGTAAACTGATTCTTCTTACTGTCTATGTTTTGAACCATTCCTGTGACACTAGTTATAGATTCCGATGCTTCACTTCAGGTTTACTGTATCCCTCTGTCCTTCTTATTGACGAGAAAACACAGAGATTGCATCGGAATTAAATACAAAAACACAATGCCGACTTAGGTACAAGAAAACTGACTCTTCTTACTGTCTATGTTTTGAACCATTCATGTGACCTAGTTATAAATTCCGATGCTTCACTTCAGGTTTACTTTATCCCTCTGACCTTATTCACGATGAGACACAGAAATTTCAACGGAATTAAATACAAAGGGCACAATTCCGACTTAAGTACAAGAAAACTGACTCTTGTTACTGTCTATGTTTTGAACCATTCCTGTGACACTAGTTATAGATTCCGATGCTTCACTTCAGGTTTACCGTATCCCTCTGACCTTTTTATTGACGATGAAACGCAGAAATTGCATCGGAATTAAATAGAAATGGCACAATGCCGACTTAAGTACACGAAAATTGACTCTTCTTACTGTCTATGTTTTGAACCATTCCTGTGACACTAGTTATAGATTCCGATGCTTCACATCAGGTTTACTGTATCCCTCTGACCTTCGTATTCATTATGAAACACAGAAATTGCAACGGAATTAAATACAAAAGGCACAATGTCGACTTAAGTACAAGAAATCTGACTCTTCTTACTGTCTATGTTTGAACCATTCCTGTGACACTAGTTATAGATTCCGATGCTTCACTTCAGGTTTACTGTATCCCTCTGACCTTCTTATTGACGATGAAACACAGAAATTGCATCGGAATTAAATACAAAAAGCACAATCCCGACATAAGTACAAGAAAACTGACTCTTCTCGGTGTCTAAGTTTTGAACCATTCCTGTGACACTAGTTATAGATTCCGATGCTTCACTTCAGGTTTACTGTATCCCTCTGACCTTCTTATTGACGATGAAACACAGAAATTGCATCGGAATTATATACAAAAGGCACAATGCCGACTTAAGTACAAGAAAACTGACTCTTCTTACTGTCTATGTTTTGAACCATTCCTGTGACACTAGTTATAGATTCCGATGCTTCACTTCAGGTTTACTGTATCCCTCTGACCATATATTGACGATGAAGCACAGAAATTGCATCGGAATTAGATACAAAAGGCACAATGCCTACTTAAGTACTAGAAAACTGACTCTTCATACTGTCTATGTTTTGAACCATTCCTGTGACTCTAGTTATAGATTCCGATGCTTCACTTCAGGTTTACTGTATCCCTCTGTCCTTCTTATTGACGAGGAAACACAGAGATTGCATCGGAATTAAATACAAAAGTCACAATGCCGACTTAGGTACAAGAAAACTGACTCTTCTTACTGTCTATGATTTGAACCATTCATGTGACACTAGTTATAGATTCCGATGCTTCACTTCAGGTCTACTGTAGCCCTCTGACCTTCTTATTTACGACGAAACACAGAAATTGCATCGGAATTAAATACAAAAGGCACATTCCGACTCAAGTACAAGAAGACTAGCTCTTCTTACAGTCTATGTTTTGAACCATTCCTGTGACACTAGTTATAGATTCCGATGCTTCACTTCAGGTTTACTGTATCCCTCTGACCTCTATATTGTCGATGAAACACAGAAATTGCATCGGAATTAAATACAAAAGGCACAATGCCGACTCAAGTACAAGAAGTCTGGCTCTTCTTACTCTCTATGCGTTGAACCATTCCTGTGACACTAGTTATAGATTCCGATGCTTCACTTCAGGTTTACTGTATCCCTCTGTCCTTCTTATTGACGAGGAAACACAGAGATTGCATCAGAATTAAATACAAAAGGCACAATGCCGACTTAAGTACAAGAAAACTGACTCTTCTTACTGTCTATGTTTGAATGACTCCTGTGACACTAGTTATAGTTTCGGATGCTTCACTTCAGGTTTACTGAATCCCACGGACCTTCTTATTCAAGACGAAACATAGAAATTGCATCGGAATTTAATACAAAAGGCGCAATGCCGACTTAAGTAAAAGAAGACTGACTCTTTTTACTGTCTATGTTTTGAACCATTTATGTGACACTAGTTATAGATTCCGATTCATCACTTTAGGATTACTGTATCCCTCCGACCTCCTTATTGACGATGAAACTCAGAAATTGCATCGGAATTAAATACAAAAGGCACAATGACGACTTAAGTACAAGAAAACTGACTCTTCTTACTGTCTAAGTTTTGAACCATTCCTGTGACACTAGTTATAGATTCCGATGCTTCACTTCAGGTTTACTGTATCCCTCTGACCTCCTTATTGTAGATGAAACACAGAAATTGCACCGGAATTAAATACAAAAGGCACAATGCCGACTCAAGTACAAGAAGTCTGGCTCTTCGTACTGTCTATGTTTTGAAGCATTCCTGTCACACTAGTTATGGATTCGGATGCTCGACTTCAGGTTCACTGCCTCCCTCTGAACTTCTTATTGGCGGTGAAACACAGTAATTGCATCGGAATTAAATACAAAAGCTACAATGCCGACTTCAGTATAAGAAAACTGACTCTTCTTACTGTTTATGTTTCGAACCATTCCTGTGACACTAGTTACAGATTCCGATGCTTCACTTCAGGTTTATAGTACCCCTCTGACCTTCTTAGAGACGATGGAACACAGATATTGCATCGGAATTAAATACAAAAGGCACAATGCCGACTTAAGTACAAGTAAACTGATTCTTCTTACTGTCTATGTTTTGAACCATTCCTGTGACACTAGTTATAGATTCCGATGCTTCACTTCAGGTTTACTGTATCCCTCTGTCCTTCTTATTGACGAGAAAACACAGAGATTGCATCGGAATTAAATACAAAAACACAATGCCGACTTAGGTACAAGAAAACTGACTCTTCTTACTGTCTATGTTTTGAACCATTCATGTGACCTAGTTATAAATTCCGATGCTTCACTTCAGGTTTACTTTATCCCTCTGACCTTATTCACGATGAGACACAGAAATTTCAACGGAATTAAATACAAAGGGCACAATTCCGACTTAAGTACAAGAAAACTGACTCTTGTTACTGTCTATGTTTTGAACCATTCCTGTGACACTAGTTATAGATTCCGATGCTTCACTTCAGGTTTACCGTATCCCTCTGACCTTTTTATTGACGATGAAACGCAGAAATTGCATCGGAATTAAACAGAAATGGCACAATGCCGACTTAAGTACACGAAAATTGACTCTTCTTACTGTCTATGTTTTGAACCATTCCTGTGACACTAGTTATAGATTCCGATGCTTCACATCAGGTTTACTGTATCCCTCTGACCTTCGTATTCATTATGAAACACAGAAATTGCAACGGAATTAAATACAAAAGGCACAATGTCGACTTAAGTACAAGAAATCTGACTCTTCTTACTGTCTATGTTTGAACCATTCCTGTGACACTAGTTATAGATTCCGATGCTTCACTTCAGGTTTACTGTATCCCTCTGACCTTCTTATTGACGATGAAACACAGAAATTGCATCGGAATTAAATACAAAAAGCACAATGCCGACATAAGTACAAGAAAACTGACTCTTCTCGGTGTCTAAGTTTTGAACCATTCCTGTGACACTAGTTATAGATTCCGATGCTTCACTTCAGGTTTACTGTATCCCTCTGACCTTCTTATTGACGATGAAACACAGAAATTGCATCGGAATTATATACAAAAGGCACAATGCCGACTTAAGTACAAGAAAACTGACTCTTCTTACTGTCTATGTTTTGAACCATTCCTGTGACACTAGTTATAGATTCCGATGCTTCACTTCAGGTTTACTGTATCCCTCTGACCATATATTGACGATGAAGCACAGAAATTGCATCGGAATTAGATACAAAAGGCACAATGCCTACTTAAGTACTAGAAAACTGACTCTTCATACTGTCTATGTTTTGAACCATTCCTGTGACTCTAGTTATAGATTCCGATGCTTCACTTCAGGTTTACTGTATCCCTCTGTCCTTCTTATTGACGAGGAAACACAGAGATTGCATCGGAATTAAATACAAAAGTCACAATGCCGACTTAGGTACAAGAAAACTGACTCTTCTTACTGTCTATGATTTGAACCATTCATGTGACACTAGTTATAGATTCCGATGCTTCACTTCAGGTCTACTGTAGCCCTCTGACCTTCTTATTTACGACGAAACACAGAAATTGCATCGGAATTAAATACAAAAGGCACATTCCGACTCAAGTACAAGAAGACTAGCTCTTCTTACTGTCTATGTTTTGAAACATTCCTGTGACACTAGTTATAGATTCCGATGCTTCACTTCAGGTTTACTGTATCCCTCTGACCTCTATATTGTCGATGAAACACAGAAATTGCATCGGAATTAAATACAAAAGGCACAATGCCGACTCAAGTACAAGAAGTCTGGCTCTTCTTACTCTCTATGCGTTGAACCATTCCTGTGACACTAGTTATAGATTCCGATGCTTCACTTCAGGTTTACTGTATCCCTCTGTCCTTCTCATTGACGAGGAAACACAGAGATTGCATCAGAATTAAATACAAAAGGCACAATGCCGACTTAAGTACAAGAAAACTGACTCTTCTTACTGTCTATGTTTTGAATGACTCCTGTGACACTAGTTATAGTTTCGGATGCTTCACTTCAGGTTTACTGAATCCCACGGACCTTCTTATTCAAGACGAAACATAGAAATTGCATCGGAATTTAATACAAAAGGCGCAATGCCGACTTAAGTAAAAGAAGACTGACTCTTTTTACTGTCTATGTTTTGAACCATTTATGTGACACTAGTTATAGATTCCGATTCATCACTTTAGGATTACTGTATCCCTCCGACCTCCTTATTGACGATGAAACTCAGAAATTGCATCGGAATTAAATACAAAAGGCACAATGACGACTTAAGTACAAGAAAACTGACTCTTCTTACTGTCTAAGTTTTGAACCATTCCTGTGACACTAGTTATAGATTCCGATGCTTCACTTCAGGTTTACTGTATCCCTCTGACCTCCTTATTGTAGATGAAACACAGAAATTGCACCGGAATTAAATACAAAAGGCACAATGCCGACTCAAGTACAAGAAGTCTGGCTCTTCGTACTGTCTATGCTTTGAAGCATTCCTGTCACACTAGTTATGGATTCGGATGCTCGACTTCAGGTTCACTGCCTCCCTCTGAACTTCTTATTGGCGGTGAAACACAGTAATTGCATCGGAATTAAATACAAAAGCTACAATGCCGACTTCAGTATAAGAAAACTGACTCTTCTTACTGTTTATGTTTTGAACCATTCCTGTGACACTAGTTACAGATTCCGATGCTTCACTTCAGGTTTATAGTACCCCTCCGACCTTCTTAGAGACGATGGAACACAGATATTGCATCGGAATTAAATACAAAAGGCACAATGCCGACTTAAGTACAAGTAAACTGATTCTTCTTACTGTCTATGTTTTGAACCATTCCTGTGACACTAGTTATAGATTCCGATGCTTCACTTCAGGTTTACTGTATCCCTCTGTCCTTCTTATTGACGAGAAAACACAGAGATTGCATCGG
Organism: Schistocerca serialis cubense; assembly: GCF_023864345.2. Lineage (NCBI taxonomy): Eukaryota > Metazoa > Arthropoda > Insecta > Orthoptera > Acrididae > Schistocerca > Schistocerca serialis. The sequence goes on from NC_064643.1 coordinate 22,072,086, forward strand.
AATTAAATACAAAAACACAATGCCGACTTAGGTACAAGAAAACTGACTCTTCTTACTGTCTATGTTTTGAACCATTCATGTGACCTAGTTATAAATTCCGATGCTTCACTTCAGGTTTACTTTATCCCTCTGACCTTATTCACGATGAGACACAGAAATTTCAACGGAATTAAATACAAAGGGCACAATTCCGACTTAAGTACAAGAAAACTGACTCTTGTTACTGTCTATGTTTTGAACCATTCCTGTGACACTAGTTATAGATTCCGATGCTTCACTTCAGGTTTACCGTATCCCTCTGACCTTTTTATTGACGATGAAACGCAGAAATTGCATCGGAATTAAATAGAAATGGCACAATGCCGACTTAAGTACACGAAAATTGACTCTTCTTACTGTCTATGTTTTGAACCATTCCTGTGACACTAGTTATAGATTCCGATGCTTCACATCAGGTTTACTGTATCCCTCTGACCTTCGTATTCATTATGAAACACAGAAATTGCAACGGAATTAAATACAAAAGGCACAATGTCGACTTAAGTACAAGAAATCTGACTCTTCTTACTGTCTATGTTTGAACCATTCCTGTGACACTAGTTATAGATTCCGATGCTTCACTTCAGGTTTACTGTATCCCTCTGACCTTCTTATTGACGATGAAACACAGAAATTGCATCGGAATTAAATACAAAAAGCACAATGCCGACATAAGTACAAGAAAACTGACTCTTCTCGGTGTCTAAGTTTTGAACCATTCCTGTGACACTAGTTATAGATTCCGATGCTTCACTTCAGGTTTACTGTATCCCTCTGACCTTCTTATTGACGATGAAACACAGAAATTGCATCGGAATTATATACAAAAGGCACAATGCCGACTTAAGTACAAGAAAACTGACTCTTCTTACTGTCTATGTTTTGAACCATTCCTGTGACACTAGTTATAGATTCCGATGCTTCACTTCAGGTTTACTGTATCCCTCTGACCATATATTGACGATGAAGCACAGAAATTGCATCGGAATTAGATACAAAAGGCACAATGCCTACTTAAGTACTAGAAAACTGACTCTTCATACTGTCTATGTTTTGAACCATTCCTGTGACTCTAGTTATAGATTCCGATGCTTCACTTCAGGTTTACTGTATCCCTCTGTCCTTCTTATTGACGAGGAAACACAGAGATTGCATCGGAATTAAATACAAAAGTCACAATGCCGACTTAGGTACAAGAAAACTGACTCTTCTTACTGTCTATGATTTGAACCATTCATGTGACACTAGTTATAGATTCCGATGCTTCACTTCAGGTCTACTGTAGCCCTCTGACCTTCTTATTTACGACGAAACACAGAAATTGCATCGGAATTAAATACAAAAGGCACATTCCGACTCAAGTACAAGAAGACTAGCTCTTCTTACTGTCTATGTTTTGAACCATTCCTGTGACACTACTTATAGATTCCGATGCTTCACTTCAGGTTTACTGTATCCCTCTGACCTCTATATTGTCGATGAAACACAGAAATTGCATCGGAATTAAATACAAAAGGCACAATGCCGACTCAAGTACAAGAAGTCTGGCTCTTCTTACTCTCTATGCGTTGAACCATTCCTGTGACACTAGTTATAGATTCCGATGCTTCACTTCAGGTTTACTGTATCCCTCTGTCCTTCTTATTGACGAGGAAACACAGAGATTGCATCAGAATTAAATACAAAAGGCACAATGCCGACTTAAGTACAAGAAAACTGACTCTTCTTACTGTCTATGTTTTGAATGACTCCTGTGACACTAGTTATAGTATCGGATGCTTCACTTCAGGTTTACTGAATCCCACGGACCTTCTTATTCAAGACGAAACATAGAAATTGCATCGGAATTTAATACAAAAGGCGCAATGCCGACTTAAGTAAAGGAAGACTGACTCTTTTTACTGTCTATGTTTTGAACCATTTATGTGACACTAGTTATAGATTCCGATTCTTCACTTTAGGTTTACTGTATCACTCCGACCTCCTTATTGACGATGAAACTCAGAAATTGCATCGGAATTAAAAACAAAAGGCACAATGACGACTTAAGTACAAGAAAACTGACTCTTCCTACTGTCTAAGTTTTGAACCATTCCTGTGACACTAGTTATAGATTCCGATACTTCACTTCATGTTTACTGTATCAGTCTGACCTTCTTATTGACGATGAAACACAGAAATTGCATCGGAATTACATACAAAAGGCACAATGCCTACTTAAGTACAAGAAAACTGACTCCTCTTACTGTCTATGTTTTGAACCATTCCTGTGACACTAGTTATAGGTTCTAATGCTTCACTTCAGGTGTACTGCATCCCTCTGACCTTGTTATTGACGATGAAACACAGAAATTGCATCGGAATTAAATACAAAAGCACAATGCCTACTTAAGTACAAGATAACTGACTCTTCTTACTGTCTATGCTTTGAACCATTCCTGTGCCAGTAGTTATTGATTACGATGCATCGCATCAGGTTTATTGTATCCCTCTGACCTTCTTATTGACGATGAAACACAGATATTGCATCGGAATTAAATCCTAAGGCATAATGCTGTCTTAAGTACAAGAAATCTGAATCATCTTACTGTCTATGCTTTGAACCATTCCTGAGACACTAGTTATAGATTCCGATGCTTCACTTCAGGTTTACTGTATCCTTCTGACCTTCTTATTGACGATGAAACACAGAAATTTCATAGGAATTAAATACAAAAGACACAATGCCCACTTAAGTACAAGAAAACTGACTCGTCTTACTGTCTATATTTTGAACCATTCCTATGACACTAGTTATTTATTCCGATGCCTCACGTCAAGCTTACTGTATTCCTCTGACCTTCTTATTGACGATGAAACACAGAAATTGCATCGGAATTAAATACAAATGGCTCAATGCCGACTTAAGTTCAAGAAGACTGACTCTTCTCACTGTCTATGCCTTGAACCATTCCTGTCACACTAGTTATTGATTCCGATTCATCACTTCAGGTTTACTGAATCCCGCTGACCTTCTTTGTGACGAGGAAACACAGAAATTGCATCGGAATGAAATTTGAAAGGCACAATGCCGACTCAAATACAAGAAGACTGGCTCTTCTTACTGTCTATGTTATGAACCTTTCCTGTGACACCGGTTTTGATTCCGATGCTTCACTTCAGGTTTACTGTATCCCTTGGACCGTATTATTGACGACTAAACACAGAAATTGCACCGGAATTAAATACAAAAATCACAATGCGAACTTAAGTACAAATATAACTGACTCATCTTACTTTCTATGTTTTGAACCTACCTGTGACACTAGTTATAGATTTCGATGCTTCACTTCAGGTTTACTCTATTCCTCTGACCTCCTTATTGACGATTAAACACAGAAATTGCATCGAAATTAAGTACAAAAGGCACAATGCCGACTCAAGTACAAGAAGACTGGCTCTTCTTACTGTCTATGTTTTATACCATTCCTGTGACACTAGTTATAGATTCCGATGCTTCAATTCAGTTTTACTGTATCCCTCTGACCTTCTTATTGACGATGAAACACAGAACTTGCATCAGAATAGAATAGAAAAAGCACAATGCCGACTTAAGTACAAGAAAACTGACTCTTCTTACTGTCTAAGTTTTGAACCATTCCTGTGACACTAGTTATAGATTTCGATGCTTCACTTCAGGTTTACTCTATTCCTCTGACCTCCTTATTGACGATTAAACACAGAAATTGCATCGAAATTAAGTACAAAAGGCACAATGCCGACTCAAGTACAAGAAGACTGGCTCTTCTTACTGTCTATGTTTTATACCATTCCTGTGACACTAGTTATAGATTCCGATGCTTCAATTCAGTTTTACTGTATCCCTCTGACCTTCTTATTGACGATGAAACACAGAACTTGCATCAGAATAGAATAGAAAAAGCACAATGCCGACTTAAGTACAAGAAAACTGACTCTTCTTACTGTCTAAGTTTTGAACCATTCCTGTGACACTAGTTATAGATTCCGATGCTTCACTTCAGCTTTTCTGTATCCCTCTGACCTTCTTATTGACGATGAAACACAGAAATTGCATCGGAATTAAATACAAAAGGCACAATGCCTAATTAAGTACAAGTAAACTGACTCTTCTTACTGTCTATGTTTTGAACCATTCCTGTGACACTAGTTATGGATTCCTATGCTTCACTTCAGGTTTACTGTAACCTCTGACGATCTTATTGACGATGAAACACAGAAATTGCATCGGAATTAAATACAAAAGCACAATGCCTACTTAAGTACAAGATAACTGACTCTTCTTACTGTCTATCTTTTGAACCATTCCTGTGCCACTAGTTACAGATTTCGATGCTCCACATCAGGTTGATTGTATCCCTCTGACCTTCTTATTGACGATGAAACACAGATATTGCATCGGAATTAAATACAAAAGGCACAATGCCGTCTTAAGTACACGAAAACTGACTCTTCTTACTGTCTACCTTTTGAACCATTCCTGTGCCACTAGTTACAGATTTCGATGCTTCACATCAGGTTGATTGTATCCCTCTGACCTTCTTATTGACGATGAAACACAGAAATTGCATCGGAATTAAATACAAAAGGCACAATGCCCACTTAAGTACAAGAAAACTGACTCGTCTTACTGTCTATGTTTTGAACTATTCCTGTGACACTAGTTATATATTCCGATGCTTCACTTCAAGCTTACTGTATCCCTCTGACCTTCTTATTGACGATGAAACACAGAAATTGCATCGGAATTAAATACAAAAGGCACAATGCCGACTCAAGTACAAGAAGACTGGCTCTTCTTACTGTCTATGCTTCAAATTATTCTTGTGACATTAGTTATAGATTCCGATGCTTCAATTCAGTTTTACTGTATCCCTCTGACCTTCCTACTGACGATGAAACACAGAAATTGCATCGTATTTAAATACAAAAGGCACAATGCCAACTCAAGTACAAGAAGGCTGGCTCTCCATACTGTCTACGTTTTGAACCTTTCCTGTGAGACCGGTTTTAGATTCCGATGCTCCACTTCAGGTTTACTGTATCCCATGGACCTTCTTATTGACCACGACACACAGAAATTGCATCGGAATTAAATACAAAAGGCACAATGCCGACTTAAGTACAAGAAAACTGACTCTTCTTACTGTCTATGTTTTGAACCATTCCTCTGACACTAGTTATAGTTTCCGATGCTTCACTTAAGGTTTACTGTATCCCTCCAACCTCCTTATTGACGATGAAACTCAGAAATTGAATCGGAATTATATACAAAAGGCACAATGACGACTTAAGTACAAGAAAACTGACTCTTCTTACTGTCTATGCTTTGAACCATTCCTGTGACACTAGTTATAGATTCCGATGCTTCACTTCACGTTTACTGTATCAGTCTGACCTTCTTATTGACGATGCAACACAGAAATTGCATCGTAATTATATACAAAGGGCACAATGCCTACTTAAGTACAAGAAGACTGACACTTCCTACTGTCTATGTTTTGAACCATTCCTGTGACACTGGTTATAGATTCCTATGCTTCACTTAAGGTTTACTGTATCCCTCCAACCTCCTTATTGACGATGAAAGTCAGAAATTGCATCGGAATTATATACAAAAGGCACAATGACGACTAGAGTACAAGAAAACTGACTCTTCTTACTGTCTATGCTTTGAACCATTCCTGTGACACTAGTTATAGATTCCGATGTTTCACTTCACGTTTACTGTATCAGTCTGACCTTCTTATTGACGATGCAACACAGAAATTGCATCGTAATTATATACAAAGGGCACAATGCCTACTTAAGTACAAGAAGACTGACACTTCCTACTGTCTATGTTTTGAACCATTCCTGTGACACTAGTTATAGATTCTGATGCTTCACTTCAGGTGTACTGTATCCCTCTGACCTTCTTATTGATGATGAAACTCAGAAATGGCATCAGAATTAAATACAAAAGGCACAATGCCTGCTTAAGTACAAGAAAACTGACTCTTCTTACTGTCTATGTTTTGAACCATTATTGTGAAACTAGTTATAGATTCCGATGCTTCACATCAGGTTTATTGTGGCCCTCTGACCTTCTTATTGACGATGAAACACAGATATTGCATCGGAATTAAATACAAAAGGCGCAATGCCGTTTTAAGTACAAGAAAACCGTCTCTTCTTACTGTCTATGTTTTGAACCATTCCTGTGACACTAGTTATAGATTTTGATGCTTCACTTCAGGTTTACTGTATCCCTCTGACCTTCTTATTGACGATGAAACATAGAAATTTCATCGGAATGAAATACAAAAGTCACAATGCCCACTTAAGTAAAAGAAAACTGACTCTTCTTACTGTCTATGTTTTGAACCATTCCTGTGACACTAGTTATATATTCCGATGCTTCACTTCAAGCTTACTGTATCCCTCTGACCTTCTTATTGACGATGAAACACAAAAATTGCTTCGGAATTAAATACAAAAGGCACAATGACGACTTAAGTCCAAGAAAACTGACTCTTCTGACCGTCTATGCTTTGAACCATTACTGTGACACCACTTATAGATTCCGATGCTTCACTTCAGGTTTTCTGTATCCCTCTGACCTTCTTATTGACGATGAAACACAGAGATTGCATCGGAATTAAATACAAAAGGCTCAATGCCGATTAAGTACAAGAAGACTGACTCTTCTATTTGTCTATGTTTTGAACCATTCCTGTGACACTAGTTATAGATTCCGATTCTTCACTTCAGTTTACTGAATCCCGCTGACTTTCTTATTGACGATGAAACACAGAAATTGTATCGGAATTAAATACAAAAGGCACAATGCCGACTCAAATACAAGAAGACTGGCTCTTCTTACTGTGTATGTTATGAACCTTTCCTGTGAGACCGGTTTTAGATTCCGATGGTTCACTTCAGGTTTACTGTATCCCTTGGACCTTATTATTGACGACGAAACACAGAAATTGCATCGGAATTAAATACAACAGGCACAATGCCGACTTAAGTACAAGAAAACTGACTCTTCTTACTTTCTATGCTTTGAACCATTCCTGTGACACTAGTTATAGATTCCGATGCTTCACTTCATTTTTACTGTATCCCTCGGACCTCCTTAATGACGATGAAACACATAAATTGCGTCGCAATTAAATACAAGAAGACTGGCTCTTCTTACTGTCTATGATTTAAACCATTCCTGTGACACTAGTTATAGATTCCGATGCTTCAATTCAGGTTTACTGTATCCCTCTGACCTTCTTATTGACGATGAAACACAAAAATTGCATCGGAATTAAATACTAAATGCACAATGCCGGCTTAAGTACAAGAAAACTGACTCGTCTTACTGTCTATGTATTGAACCATTCCTGTGACACTAGTTATAGATTCCGATGCTTCACTTCAGGTTTACTGTATCCCTCTGACCTTCTTATTGACGATGAAACACAAAAATTGCATCGGAATTAAATACAAAAGGCGCAATGCCGTTTTAAGTACAAGAAAACCGTCTCTTCTTACTGTCTATGTTTTGAACCATTCCTGTGACACTAGTTATAGATTTTGATGCTTCACTTCAGGTTTACTGTATCCCTCTGACCTTCTTATTGACGATGAAACATAGAAATTTCATCGGAATGAAATACAAAAGTCACAATGCCCACTTAAGTACAAGAAAACTGACTCTTCTTACTGTCTATGTTTTGAGCCATTCCTGTGTCATTAGTTATAGATTCCGATTCTTCACTTCAGGTTTACTGTATCCCTCTGACCTTCTTATTGACGATTAACACAGAAATTGCATCGGAATTAAATACAAGAAGACTGGCTCTTCTTACTGTCTATGATTTAAACCATTCCTGTGACATTAGTTATAGATTCCGATGCTTCAATTCAGGTTTACTGTATCCCTCTGACCTTCTTATTGACGATGAAACACAGAAAGTGCATCGGAATTAAATACTAAATGCACAATGCCGACTTAAGTACAAGAAAACTGACTCGTCTTACTGTCTATGTATTGAACCATTCCTGTGCCACTAGTTATAGATTCCGATGCTTCACTTCACGTTTACTGAATCCCTCTGACATTTTTATTGACGATGAAACACAGATATTGCATCAGAATTAATTACAAAAAGGCACAATGTCGTCGTAGGTACAGGAAAACTGACTCTTCTTACTGTCTATGATTTGAACCATTCTTGTGACACTAGTTATAGATTCTGAAGCTTCACTTCAGGTTTACTATATCCCTTGGACCTTCTTAATGACGACGATACACAGAAATTGCATCGGAATTAAATAGAAATGGCACAATGCCGACTAAAGTACAAGAAAACTGACTCTTCTTGCTTTATATACTTTGAACCATTCCTGTGACACTAGTTATAGATTCCGATGCTTCACTTCAGGTTTACTGTTTCCCTCTGACCTTCTTATTGACTATGAAACACAGAAATTTCATCGGAATTAAAAACAAAAGACACAATGCCCACTTAAGTACAAGAAAACTGACTCTTCTTACTGTCAATGCGTTGAACCATTCCTGTGACACTAGTTGTAGATTCCGATTCTTCACTTCAGGTTTACTGAATCGCGCTGACCTTCTTATTGACGATGAAACACAGAAATTGCATCGAAATTAAATACTAAAGGCACAATGCCGACTCAAATACTAAAAGACTGGCTATTCTTACTGTCTATGTTATGAACCTTACCTGTGACACCAGTTTTAGATTCCGATGCTTCACTTCAGGTTTACTGTATCCCTTGGACCTTATTATTCACGACGAAACACAGAAATTGCATCGGAATTAAATACAAAAATGCACAATGCCTACTTATGTACAAGAAAACTGACTCTTCTTACTTTCTCTGTTTTGAACCATTCCTGTGACACTAGTTATAGATTCCGATGCTTCACTTCAGGTTCACTGTATCCCTCTAACCTCCTTATTGACGATGAAACACAGAAATTGCATCGGAATAAATTCAAAAGGCACAATGCCGACTCAAGTACAAGAAGACTGGGTCTTCTTACTGTCTATGTTTTAAACCATTCCTGTGGCACTAGTTATAGATCCCGATGCTTCAATTCAGTTTTACTGTATCCCTATGACCTTCTTATTGACGATGAAACACAAAAATTGCTTCGGAATTAAATACAAAAGGCACAATGCCGTCTTAAGTACAAGAAAACTGACTCTTCTTACTGTCTATGTTTTTAACCATTCCTGTGACACTAGTTATATATTTCGATGTTTCACTTCAAGCTTACTGTATCCCTCTGATCTTCTTATTTACGATGAAACACAGAAATTTCATCGGAATTAAATACAAATGGCCCGATGACGACTTAAGTACAAGAAAACTGACTCTTCTTACTGTCTATGTTTGAACCATTCCTGTGACACTAGTTATAGATTCCGATGCTTCACTTCAGGTTTACTGTATCCCTCTGACCTTCTTATTGACGATGAAACACAGAGATTGCATCGGAGTTAAATACAAAAGGCACAATGCCGTCTTAAGTACAAGAAGACTGACTCTTCTATTTGTCTATGTTTTGAACCATTCCTGTGACATTAGTTATGGATTCCGATTCTTCACTTCAGGTTTACTGAATCCTGCTGACTTTCTTATTGACGATGAAACACAGAAATTGCATCGGAATTAAATACAAAAGGCACAATGCCGACTCAAATACAAGAAGACTGGCTCTTCTTACTGTGTATGTTATGAACGTTTCCTGTGAGACCGGTTTTAGATTCCGATGGTTCACTTCAGGTTTACTGTATCCCTTGGACCTTATCATTGACGACGAAACACAGAAATTGCATCGGCATTAAATAGAACAGGCACAATGCCGACTTAAGTACAAGAAAACTGACTCTTCTTACTTTCTATGTTTTGAACCATTCCTGTGACACTAGTTATAGATTCCGATGCTTCACTTCAGGTTTACTGTATCCCTCGGACCTCCTTATTGACGATCAAACACATAAATTGCGTCGGAATTAAATACTAGAAGACTGGCTCTTCTTACTGTCTATGATTTAAACCATTCCTGTGACACTAGTTATAGATTCCGATGCTTCAATTCAGGTTTACTGTATCAGTCTGACCTTCTTATTGACGATGAAACACAAAAATTGCATCGGAATTGAGTACAAAAGGCACAATGCCGACTTAAGTACAAGAAAACTGACTCGTCTTACTGTCTATGTATTGAACCATTCCTGTGACACTAGTTATAGATTCCGATGCTTCACTTCAGGTTTACTGTATCCCTCTGACCTTCTTATTGACGATGAAACACAGATATTGCATCGGAATTAAATACAAAAGGCACAATGTCGTCTTAGGTACAGGAAAACTGACTCTTCTTACTGTCTATGTTTTGAATTATTCTTGTGACACCAGTTATAGATTCCGAAGCTCCACTTCAGGTTTACTGTATCCCTTGGACCTACTTAATGACGACGAAACACAGATATTGCATCTGAATTAAATACAAAAGGCACAATGCCGACTTAAGTTAAAGAAAACTGACTCTTCTTACTGTCTATGTTTTGAACCATTCCTGTGACACTAGTTATACATTCCGATGCTTCACTTCAGGTTTACTGTATCCCTCTGACCTTCTTATTGACGATGAAACGCAAAAATTGCATCGGAATTAAATACAAAAGGCACAATGCCGACTTAAGTACAAGAAAACTGACTCTTCTTACTGTCTGTGTTTTGAACCATTCCTGTGTCACTAGTTATAGATTCCGATGCTTCACTTCAGGTTTACTGTATCCCTATGACCATCTTATTGACGATGAAACACAGAAATTGCATCGGAATTAATTACAAAAGGCACAATGCCGTCTTAAGTACAGGAAGACAGACTCTTCTTACTGTCTATGATTTGAACCATTCTTGTGACACTAGTTATAGATTCCGATGCTTCACTTCAGGTCTACTGTATCCCTCTGACCATCTTACTGACGATGAAACACAGAAATTGCATCGGAATTAAATACAAAAGGCACAATGACGACTTAAGTACAAGAAAACTGACTCTTCTTACTGTCTATGCTTTGAATCATTCCTGTGACACTAGTTATATATTCCAATGCTTCACTTCAAGCTTACTTTTATCCCTCTGACCTTCTTATTGACGATGAAACACAGAAATTGCATCGGAATTAAATACAAAAGTCCCAATGCCGACTCAAGTACAAGAAGACTGGCTCTTCTCACTGACTATGTTTTGAACCTTTCCTGTGACACTAGTTACAGATTCCGATGCTTCACTTCAGCTTTACTGTACCCCTCCGACCTCCTTATTGACCATGAAACTCAGAAATTGCATCGGAATTAAATACAAAAGGCACAATGACGACTTAAGTACAAGAAAACTGACTCTTCTTACTGTCTATGCTTTGAACCATTCCTGTGACACTAGTTATATATTCCGATGCTTCACTTCAAGCCTACTGTATCCCTCTGACCTTCTTGTTGAAGATGAAACATAGAAATTGCATCGCAAATTAATACAAAAATCACAATGCCGACTTAAGTACAAGAAGACTGACTCTTTCTACTGTCTATGTTTTGAACCATTCCTGTGACACTAGTTATAGATTCCGATTCTTCACTTCAGGTTTACTGAATCCCGCTGACCTTCTTATTGACGATGAAACACAGAAATTGCATCGGAATCAAATACTAAAGGTACAATGCCGACCCAAATACAAGCAGACTGGCTCTTCTTACTGTCTATGTTATGAACCTTTCCTGTGACACCGGTTTTAGATTCCGATGCTTCACTTCAGGTTTACTGTATCTCTTGGACCCTATTATTGACGACGAAACACAGAAATTGCATCGGAATTAAATACAAAATGCACAATGCCGACTCAAGTACAAGAAGACTGGCTCTTCTTACTGTCTATGTTTTAAACCATTCCTGTGACACTAGTTATAGATTCCGATGCTTCAATTCAGTTTTACTGTATCCCTATGACCTTCTTATTGACGATGAAACACAAAAATTGCTTCGGAATTAAATACAAAAGGCACAATGCCGTCTTAAGTACAAGAAAACTGACACTTCTTACTGTCTATGTTTTGAACCATTCCTGTGACACTAGTTATATATTTCGATGTTTCACTTCAAGCTTACTGTATCCCTCTGACCTTCTTATTAACGATGAAACACAGAAATTGCATCGGAATTAAATACAAATAGCGCAATGACGACTTAAGTACAAGAAAACTGACTCTTCTATTGTCTACGTTTTGAACTATTCCTGTGACACTAGTTATAGATTCCGACACTTCACTTCATGTTTACCGTATCAGTCTGACCTTCTTATTGACGATGAAACACAGAAATTCCATTGTAATTTTAAACAAAAGGCAAAATGCCGACTTAAGTAGAAGTAAACTGACTCATCTCACTATCTATGTATTGAACCATTCCTGTGACACTAGTTATAGATTCAGATGGTTCACTTCAGCCTTACTGTATCCCTCTGACCTTCTTATTGACGATGAAACACAGAAATTTCATCGGAATTAAATAAAAAAGCACAATGCCTACTTAAGTACAAGAGAAGTGACTCTTCTTACTGTCTATGATTTGAACCATTCCTGTGCCACTGTTTATAGATTCCGATGCTTCACTTCAGGTTTACTGTATCCCTTGGACCTTATTATTGACGACGAAACACAGAAATTGCATCGGCATTAAATAGAACAGGCACAATGCCGACTTAAGTACAAGAAAACTGACTCTTCTTACTTTCTATGTTTTGAACCATTCCTGTGACACTAGTTATAGATTCCGATGCTTCACTTCAGGTTTACTGTATCCCTCGAACCTCCTTATTGACGTTCAAACACATAGATTGCGTCGGAATTAAATACAAGAAGACCGGCTCTTCTTACTGTCTATGATTTAAACCATTCCTGTGACACTAGTTATAGATTCCGAAGCTTCACTTCAGGTTTACTGTATCCCTTGGACCTTCTTAATGACGACGAAACACAGAAATCGCATCTGAATTAAATACAAAAGGCACAATGCCGACTTAAGTTAAAGAAAACTGACTCTTCTTACTGTCTATGTTTTGAACCATTCCTGTGACACAAGTTATACATTCCGATGCTTCACTTCAGGTTTACTGTATCCCTCTGACGTTCTTATTGACGATGAAACGCAAAAATTGCATCGGAATTAAATACAAAAAGCACAATGCCGACTTAAGTACAAGAAAACTGACTCTTCTTACTGTCTGTGTTTTGAACCATTCCTGTGTCACTAGTTATAGATTCCGATGCTTCACTTCAGGTTTACTGTATCCCTCTGACCTTCTAATTGACGATGATGCACACACAGAAATTGCATCGGAATTCATTACAAAAGGCACAATGCCGTCTTACGTACAGGAAAACAGACTCTTCTTACTGTCTATGATTTGAACCATTCTTGTGACACTAGTTATAGATTCCGATGCTTCACTTCATGTCTACTGTATCCCTCTGACCATCTTATAGACGATGAAACACAGAAATTGCATCGGAATTAAATACAAAAGGCACAATGCCGACTTAAGTACAAGAAAACTTACTTTTCTTACTGTCTTTGTTTTGAACCATTCCTGTGACACTAGTTATATATTCCGATGCTTCACTTCAAGCTTACAGTATCCCTCTGACCTTCTTATTGACGATGAAACACAGAAATTGCATCGCAATTAAATACAAAAGTCCCAATGCCGACTCAAGTACAAGAAGACTGACTCTTCTTACTGTCTATGTTTTGAACCATTCCTGTGACACAAGTTATAGATTCTGATTCTACACTTCAGGGTTACTGAAACCCGCTGACCTTCTTATTGACGATGAAACACAGAAATTGCATCGGAATTGAATAGAAAAGGCACAACGCCGACTCAAATACAAGAAGACTAGCTCTTCTTACTGTCTATGTTATTAACCTTTCCTGTGAGACCGGTTTTAGATTCCGATGCTTGCCTTCAGGTTTACTGTATCCCGTGGACCTTCTTATTGACGACGGAACACAGAAATTGCATCGGAATTAAATAGAAAAGGCACAATGCCGACTAAAGTACAAGAAAACTGACTCTTCTTACTGTCTATGCTTTGAATCATTCCTGTGACACTAGTTATATATTCCGATGCTTCACTTCAAGCTTACTGTATCCCTCTGACCTTCTTATTGACGATGAAACACAGAAATTGCATCGAAATTAAATACAAAATTCCCAATGCCGACTCAAGTACAAGAAGACTGGCTCTTCTCACTGTGTATGTTTTGAACCTTTCCTGTGACACTAGTTATAGATTCCGATGCTTCACTTCAGCTTTACTGTATCCCTCCGACCTCCTTATTGACGATGAAACTCAGAAATTGCATCGGAATTAAATACAAAAGGCACAATGACGACTTAAGTACAAGAAAACTGACTCTTCTTACTGTCTATGTCTTGAACCATTCCTGTGACGCTAGTTATAGATTCCGATGTTTCACTTCATATTTACTGTATCAGTCTGACCTTCTTGTTGACGATGAAACACAGAAATTGCATCGGAATTATATACACTCCTGGAAATGGAATATAGAACACATTGACACCGGTGTGTCAGACCCACCATACTTGCTCCGGACACAGCGAGAGGGCTGTACAAGCAATGATCACACGCACGGCACAGCGGACACACCAGGAACCGCGGTGTTGGCCGTCGAATGGCGCTAGCTGCGCAGCATTTGTGCACCGCCGCCGTCTGTGTCAGCCAGTTAGCCGTGGCATACGGAGCTCCATCGCGGTCTTTAACACTGGTAGCATGCCGCGACAGCGTGGACGTGAACCGTATGTGCAGTTGACGGACTTTGAGCGAGGGCGTATAGTGGGCATGCAGGAGGCCGGGTGGACGTACTGCCGAATTTCTCAACACGTGGGGCGTGAGGTCTCCACAGTACATCGATGTTGTCGCCAGTGGTCGGCGGAAGGTGCACGTGCCCGTCGACCTGGGACCGGACTGCAGCGACGCACGGATGCACGCCAAGACCGTAGGATCCTACGCAGTGCCGTAGGGGACTGCACCGCCACTTCCAGCAAATTAGGGACACTGTTGCTCCTGGGGTATCGGCGAGGACCATTCTCAACCGTCTCCATGAAGCTGGGCTACGGTCCCGCACACCGTTAGGCCGTCTACCGCTCACGCCCAAACATCGTGCAGCCCGCCTCCAGCGGTGTCGCGACAGGCGTGAATGGAGGGACGAATCGAGACGTGTCGTCTTCAGCGATGAGAGTCGCTTCTGCCATGGTGCCAATGATGGTCTTATGCGTGTTTGGCGCCGTGCAGGTGAGCGCCACAATCAGGACTGCATACGACCGAGGCACACAGGGCCAACACCCGGCATCATGGTGTGGGGAGCGATCTCCTACACTGGCCGTACACCACTGGTGATCGTCGAGGGGACACTGAATGGTGCACGGTACATCCAAACCGTCATCGAACCCACCGTTCTACAATTCCTAGACCGGCAAGGGAACTTGCTGTTCCAACAGGATAATGCACGTCCCTACGTGCTCTAGAAGGTGTAAGTCAACTACCCTGGCCAGCAAGATCGCCGGATCTGTCCCCCATTGACCATGTTTGGGACAGGATGAAGCGTCGTCTCACGCGGTCTGCACGTCCAGCACGAACGCTGGTCCAACTGAGGCGCCAGGTGGAAATGGCATGGCAAGCCGTTCCACAGGACAACATCCAGCATCTCTACGATCGTCTCCATGGGAGAATAGCAGACTGCATTGCTGCGAAAAGTGGATATACGCTGTACTAGTGCCGACATTGTGCATGCTCTGTTGCCTGCGTCTATGTGCCTGTGGTTCTGTCAGTGTGATCATGTGATGTATCTGACCCCAGGAATGTGTCAATAGAGTTTCCCCTTCCTGGGACAATGAATTCACGGTGTTCTTATTTCAATTTCCAGGAGTGTACAAAAGGCACAATGCCGACATAAGTACAAGAAAACTGACTCTTCTTACTGTCTATGTTTGATCCATTCCTGTAACACTAGTTATAGATTCCGATTCTTCACTTAAGGCTTACTGAATCACGCTGTCCTTCTTATTGACGATGAAACACAGAAATTGCATCGGAATTATATACAAAAGGCACAATGCCGACTCAAATACAAGAAGACTGGCTCTTCTTACTGTCTATGTTATGAACCTTTCCTGTGAGACCGGTTTCAGATTCCGATGCTTCACTTCAAGGTTTACTGTATCCCTTGGACCTTATTCTTGACGACGAAACACAGAAATTGCTTCGGAATTAAATACAAAAGGCACAATGCCGACTTAAACACAAGAAAACTGACTCTTCTTACTGTCTATGTTTTGAACCATTCCTGTGCCACTAGTTATAGATTCCGATGCTTCACTTCAGGTTTACTGTATCCCTCTGACCTTCTTTTTGACAATGAATAACAGATATTGCATCGGAATTACATACAAAAGGCACAATGCCGTCGTAAGTACAAGAAAACTGACTCTTCTTACTGTCTATGTTTTGAACCATTCCTGTGACATTCGTTATAGATTCCGATGCTTCACTTCAGGTTTACTGTATCCCTTGGACCTTCTTCTTGACGACGAAACACAGAAATTGCATCGGAATTTAATACAAAAGCACAATGCCGACTTAAGTTCAAGAAAACTGACACTTCTTACTTTCTATGCTTTGAACCATTCCTGTGACACTAGTTATAGATTCCGATGCTTCACTTCCGTTTACTGTATCCCTCTGACCTCCTTATTGACGATGAAACACAGAAATTGCATCGGAATTAAATACAAAAGGCACAATGCCGACTCAAGTACATGAAGACTGGCTCTTCTCACTGTCTATGTTTTAAACCATTCCTGTGACACTAGTTTTAGATTCCGATGCTGCAATTCAGGTTTACTGTATCCTTCTGACCTTCTTATTGACAATGAAACACAAAAATTGCATCGGAATTAAATACAAAAGGCACAATGCCGGCTTAAGTACAAGAAAACTGACTCTTCTTACTGTCTATGTTATGAACCATTCCTGTGACACTAGTTTTAGTTTCTGATGCTTCACTATATGTTTACTGTTCCCTCTGACCTTCTTATTGACAATGAAACACAGAAATTGCATCGGAATTGAATACAAAAGGCACAATGTCGTCTTAAGTACAGGAAAACTGACTCTTCTTACTGTCTATGTTTTGAATTATTCTTGTGACACTAGTTATAGATTCCGATGCTTCACTTCAGGTTTACTGTATCCCTTGGACCTTCTTATTGACGACGAAACACAGAAATTGCATCGGAATTTAATACAAAAGCACAATGCCGACTTAAGTTCAAGAAAACTAACCCTTCTTACTGACTATGTTTTGAACCATTCCTGTGACACTAGTTATAGATTCCGAATCTTCACTTCAGGCTTACTGAATCCCGCTGACATTTTTATTGACGATGAAACACAGAAATTGCACCGGAATTAAATACAAAAGGCACAACGCAGACTCAAATACAAAAAGACTGGCTTTACTTACTGTCTATGTTATGAACCTTTCCTGTGAGACCGGTTTTAGATTCCGATGCTTCACTTCAGGTTTACTGTACCCCGTGGACCTTTTTATTGGCGACGAAACACAGAAATTGCATCGGAATTAAATAGAAAAGGAACAATGCCGACTAAAGTACAAGAAAACTGACTCTTCTTACAGTATATGTTGTGAACCATTCCTGTGACACTAGTTATAGATTCCGATGCTTCACTTCAAGTTTACTGTATCCCTCTGACCTTCTTATTGACGACGAAACACAGAAATTGCATCGGAATTAAATACAAAAGGCACAATACCGGCTTAAGTACAAGAAAACTGGTTCTTCTTACTGTCTATGTTTTGAACCATTCCTGTGACACTAGTTATAGATTCCGATGCTTCACTTCAGGTTTACTGTATCCCTCTGACCTTCTTATTGACGATGAAACACAGAAATTGCATCGGAATTAAATACAAAAGGAACAATGCCGACTCAAGTACAAGACGTCTGGCTCTCCTTCCTGTCTAGGCTTTGAACCTTTCCTGTGAGACCGGTTTTAGATTCCGATAGTTCACTTCTGGTTTACTGTATCCGGTGGACCTTCTTATTGACGAGAAAACGCAGAAAATGCATCGGAATTGAATTCAAAAGGCACAATGCCGACTTAAGTACCAGAAATCTGACAGTTCTTGCTGTTTATGTTTTGAACCATTCCTGTGACACTAGTTATAGATTCCGATGCTTCACTTCAGGTTTGCTGTATCCCTCTGACCTTCTTATTGACGATGAAACACACAAATTGCAACGGAATTAAATACAAAAGGCACAATGCCGACTTAAGTACAAGAAAACAGACTCTTCTTACTGTCTATGTTTTGAACCGTTCCTGTGTCACTAGTTATAGATTCCGATGCTTCACTTCAGGTTTACTGTATCCCTCTGACCTTCTTATTGACGATGAAAGACAAAAATTGCATCGGAATTAAATACATAAGGCACAATGCCGACTTAAGTACAAGAAAACTGACTCTTCTTACTGTCTATGTTATGAACCATTCCTGTGACACTAGTTTTAGATGCTGATGCTTCACTATGTGTTCACTGTTCCCTCTGACCTTCTTATTGACGATGAAACACAGAAATTGCATCGGAAATAAATACAAAATGCACAATGCCGTCTTAAGTACAGGAAAACTGACTCTTCTTACTGTCTATGTTTTGAATTATTCTTGTGACACTAGTTATAGATTCCGATGCTTCACTTCAGGTTTACTGTATCCCTTGGACCTTCTTATTGACGACGAAACACAGAAATTGCATCGGAATTTAATAAAAAAGCACAATGCCGACTTAAGTTCAAGAAAACTAACCTTGTTACTGTCTATGATTTGAACCATTCCTGTGACACTAGTAATACGTTTCGATGCTTCACTTCGGGTTTACTATATCCCCCTGACCGTCTTATTGACTATGAAACACAAGAATTGCATCGGAATTAAATACATAAGGCACAATGCCGACTCAAGTAAAATTAGACTGGCTCTTCTTACTGTCTATGTTTGTACCTTTCCTGTGAGACCGGTTTTAGATTCCGATGCTTCACTTCAGGTTTACCGTATCCCTCTGACCTTCTTAATGACGATGAAACACAGAAATTGCATCGGAAGTAAATACAAAAGGCACAATGCTGTCTTAAGTACAGGAAAACTGACTCTTCTTACTGTCTTTGTTTTGAACCATTATTGTGACACTAGTTATAGATTCCGAT
Source organism: Schistocerca serialis cubense (assembly GCF_023864345.2). Classification (NCBI taxonomy): domain Eukaryota; kingdom Metazoa; phylum Arthropoda; class Insecta; order Orthoptera; family Acrididae; genus Schistocerca; species Schistocerca serialis. Next base: position 22,091,529 of record NC_064643.1, read on the forward strand.
GCTTGACTTCAGGCTTACTGTATCCCTCCGACCTTCTTATTGACGATGAAACACAGATATTGAATCGGAATTAAACACAAAAGGCACAATGCCGACTTAAGTAGAAGAAAACTTACTTTTCTTACTGTCCTTGTTTAGAACCATTCCTGTGACACTAGTTATAGATTCCGATGCTTCACTTCAAGCTTACTGTATCCCTCTGACCTTCTTATTGACGACGAAACACAGAAATTACATCGGAATTAGATACAAATGCACAATACCGACTTAAGTACAAGAAAACTGATTCTTCTTGCTGTCTATGTATTGAACCGTTCCTGTGACACTAGTTATAGATTCCGATGCTTCACTTTAGGTTTACTGTATCCCTCTGCCCTTCTTCTTGACGATGAAACACAGAAATTGCGTCGGAATTAAATACAAAAGGCACAATGCCGACTTAAGTACAAGAAGACTGGCTCTTCTTACTGTCTATGCTTTGAACGTTTCCTGTGAGACCGGTTTTAGATTCCGATGCTTCACTTCTCGTTTACTGTATCCGGTGGACTTTCTTATCGACGACGAAACGCAGAAAATGCATCGGAATTGAATACAAAATGCACAATGCCGACTTAAGTACAAGAAATATGACAGTTCTTACTGTTTATGTTTTGAACCATTCCTGTGACACTAGTTATAGATTCCGATGCTTCAGTTCAGGTTTGCTGTATCTCTCTGACCTTCTTATTGACGATGAAACACACAAATTGCATCGGAATTAAATACAAAAGGCACAATGCCGACTCAAGTACAAGAAAACAGACTCTTCTTACTGTCTATGTTTTGAACCGTTCCTGTGACACTAGTTATAGATTCCGATGCTTCACTTCAGGTTTACTGTATCCCTCTGACCTTCTTATTGACGATGAAACACAGAAATTGCATCGGACTTAAATACAAAGGGCACAATGCCCACTTAAGTACAAGATAACTGGCTCTTCTTGCTGTCTATGTTTTGAACCATTCCTGTGACACTAGTTATAGATTCCGATGCTTCACTTCAGGTTTACTGTAACCGTGTGACCTTCTTATTGACGATGAAACACAAAAATTGCATCGGAATTAAATACAAAAGGCACAATGCCGACTTAAGTACAAGAAAACTGACTCTTCTTACTGTCTATGTTATGAACCATTCCTGTGACACTCGTTTTAGATTCTGATGCTTCACTATATGTTTACTGTTCCCTCTGACCTTCTTATTGACGATGAAACACAGAAATTGCATCGGAATTAAATACAAAATTCACAATGCCGTCTTAAGTACAGGAAAACTGACTCTTCTTACTGTCTATGTTTTGAATTATTCTTGTGACACTAGTTATAGATTCCGATGCTTCACTTCAGATTTACTGTATCCCTTGGACCTCCTTATTGACGACGAAACACAGAAATTGCATCGGAATTAAATACAAAAGCACAAAGCCGACTTAAGTTCAAGAAAACTGACTCTTCCTACTGTCTGTGTTTTGTATCATTCCTGTGACACTAGTAATACATTCCGATGCTTCACTTCGGGTTTACTGTATCCCTCTGACCGTCTTATTGACGATGAAAGACAAAAATTGAATCGGAATTAAATACAAATGGCACAATGCCGACTCATGTAAAAGTAGACTGGCTCTTCTTACTCTCTATGTTTGTACCTTTCCTGTCAGACCGGTTTTAGATTCCGATGCTTCACTTCAGGTTTACTGTATCCCTCTGAGCTTCTTAATGACGATGAAACACAGATATTGCATCGGAAGTAAATACAAAGGGCACAATGCCGTCTTAAGTACAGGAAAACTGACTCTTCTTACTGTCTATGTTTTGAACCATTCTTGTGACACTAGTTATAGATTCCGATGCTTGACTTCAGGCTTACTGTATCCCTCTGACCTTCTTATTGACGATGAAACACAGATATTGAATCGGAATTAAATACAAAAGGCACAATGCCGACTTAAGTAGAAGAAAACCTACTTTTCTTACTGTCTTTGTTTAGAACCATTCTTGTGACACTAGATATAGATTCCGATGCTTCACTTCAAGCTTACTGTATCCCTCTGACCTTCTTATTGACGATGAAACACAGAAATTGCATCGGAATTAAATACAAAAGGAGCAACGCCGTCTCAAATACAAGAAGGCTGGCTTTTCTTACTGTCTATGTTATGAACCTTTCCTGTGAGACCGGTTTTAGATTCCGATGCTTCACATCAGGTTTACTGTATCCCGTGGACCTTCTTATTGACGACGAAACACAGAAATTGCATCGGAATTAAATAGAAAAGGCACAATGCCGACTAAAGTACAAGAAAACTGACTTTGCTTACTGTATATGTTGTGAACCATTCCTGCGACACTAGTTATAGATTCCGATGCTTCACTTCAGGTTTACTGTATCCCTCTGACTTTCTTATTGACGACGAAACACAGAAATTGCATCGGAATTAAATAAAAAAGGCACAATGCCGACTCAAATACAAGAAGGCTGGCTTTTCTTACTGTCTATGTTGTGAACCTTTCCTGTGAGACCGGTTTTAAATTCCGATGCTTCACTTCAGGTTTACTGTATCCCGTGGACCTTCTTATTGACGACGAAACAGAGAAATTGCATCGGAATTTAATAGAAAAGGCACTATGCCGACTACAGTACAAGAAAACTGACTTTTCTTACTGTATATGTTGTGAACCATTCCTGTGACACTAGTTATAGATTCCGATGCTTCACTTCAGGTTTACTGTATCCCTCTGACCTTCGTATTGACGACGAAACACAGAAATTGCTTCGGAATTAAATACAAAAGGCACAATACCGACTTAAGTAGAAGAAATCTGACTCTTCTTACCGTCTATGATTTGAACCTTTCCTGTGATACAGTTTTAGATTCCGATGCTTCACTTCTGGTTTACTGTATCCGGTGGACCTTCTTATTGACGACGAAACGAAGAATATGCGTCGGAATTGAATACAAAAGGCACAATGCCGACTTAACTACAAGAAATCTGACAGTTCTTACTGATTATGTTTTGAACCATTCCTGTGACACTAGTTATAGATTCCGATGCTTCACTTCAGATTTGCTGTATCCCTCTAACTTTTTTATTGACGATGAAACACACAAATTGCATCGGAATTAAATACAAAAGGCACAATGCCGACTTAAGTACAAGAAAACAGACTCTTCTTACTGTCTATGTTTTGAACCGTTCCTGTGACATTAGTTATAGATTCCGATGCTTCACTTCAGGTTTGCTGTATCCCTCTGACCTTCTTATTGACGATGAAACACAGAAATTGCATCGGAATTAAATACAAAGGGCACAATGCCGACTTAAGTACAAGAAAACTGGCTCTTCTTACTGTCTAAGTTTTGAACCATTCCTGTGACACTAGTTATAGATTCCGCTGCTTCACTTCAGGTTTACTGTATCCGTGTGACCTTCTTAATGACGATGAAACACAAAAATTGCATCGGAATTAAATACAAAAGGCACAATGCCGACTTAAGTACAAGAAAACTGACTCTTCTTACTGTCTATGTTATGAACCATTCCTGTGACACTAGTTATAGATGCCGATGCTTTGCTTCAGTTTTACTGCATCCAGCTGACCTTCCTATTGACGATGAAACACAGAAATTGCATCGGAATTAAATACATAAGGCACAATGCCGACTTAAGTGGAAGAAAACTGACTCTTCTTACTGTCTATGATTTGGACCATTCCTGTGACACTAGTTATAGATTCCGATGTTTCACTTCAGGTTTACTGTATCCCTGTGACCTTCTTATTGGCGATGAAACACAGAAATTGCATCGGAATTAAATACAAAAGGCACAATGCCGACTTAAGTACAAGAAGACTGGCTCTTCCTACTGTCTACGTTTTGAACCTTTCCTGTTTCACTATATATATATTCCGATGCTTCACTTCAGGTTTACTGTATCCGTCTGACCTTCTTATTGACGATGAAACATAGAAATTGCATCCGAATTAAATACAAGAGGCACAATGCCGACCCAAGTACAAGGAGACTGGCTCTTCTTACTGTCTATGTTTTGAACCATTCCTGTGACACTAGTTATAGTTTCCAATGCTTCACTTCAGGTTTACTGTATCCCTCTGACCTTCGTATTGACGAAGAAACACATAAATTGCATCGGAATTAAATACAAAAGGCACAATGCCGACTCAAGTACAAGAAGACTGGCCCTTCTTGCTGTCTATGTTTTGAACCATTTCTGTGACACTAGTTATAGACTCCGATGCTTCACTTCAGGTTTACTGTAGCCCCCTGACCTTCTTATTGACGATTAAACACAGAAATTGCATCGTAATTATATACAAAAGGCCCGATGCCGACTTAAGTACAAGAAAACTGACTCTTCTTACTGTCTATGTTTTGAACCATTCCTGTGACACTAGTTATAGATTCCGATGCTTCACTTCAGGGATACTGTATCCCTCTGACCTTCTTATTGACGATCAAACACAGAAAATTCATCGGAATTAAATACAAGAGGCACAATGCCGGCTTAAGTACAAGAAAACTGACTCTTCTTATTGTCTATTTTTTCAACCATTCCTGTGACACAAGTTATAGATTCCGATGCTTCACTTCAAGTTTACTGTATCCAGCTGACCTTCTTAATGACGATGAAGCACAGAAATTGCATCGGAATTAAATAGAAAAGGCACAATGCCGACTTAAGTACAAGAAGACTGACGCTTCTTACTGTCTATGTTTTGAACCATTCCTGTGACACTAGTTATAGATTCCGATGTTTCACTTAACTTTTACTGTATCCCTCTGACCTTCTTATTGACGATGAAACACAGAAATTGCTTCGGAATTGAATACAAAAGGCACAATGCCGACTTAAGTAAAAGAAGGCTGACTCTTCCTACTGTCTATGTTTTGAACCATTCCTGTGACACTAGTTTTATATTCCGATGCTTCACTTCAGGTTTTCTGTATCCCTCTGACCTCCTTATTAACGATAAAACACGTAAATTGCATCGGAATTAAATACAAAAGGCACAATGCCGACTTAAGTACAAGAAGACTGACTCTTTTTACTCTCTATGTTTTGAACCATTCCTGTGACACTAGTTATAGATTCCGATGCTTCACTTCAGGTTTACTGTATCCCTCTGAGCTTCTTATTGACGATGAAACACAGAAATTGCAACTTAATTAAATACAAAAGGCACAATGCCGACTTAAGTACAAGAAGACTAACTCATCTTACTGTCTATGTTTTGAACCATTCCTGTGACACTAGTTATAGATTCTGATGCTTCACTTCAGGTTTACTGTATCCCTCTGACCTTCTTATTGACGACGAAACACAGAAATTGCATCTTAATTAAATTCAAAAGGTACAATGCCGACTTCAGTACAAGAACACTGACTCTTCTTGCTGACTATGGTTTGAACCATTCCTGTGACACTAGTTATAGATTCCGATGCTTCACTTCAGGTTTACTGTATCCCTCTGACCTTCTTATTGCCGATCAAACACATAAAATTCATCGGAATTAAATACAAATGGCACACTGCCGACTCAAGCACAAGATGACTGGCTCTTCTTACTGTCTATGATTTGAACCATTCCTGTGACATATGTTATGGATTCCGATGCCTCACTTCAGGTTTACTGTATCCCTCTGAGCTTCTTATTGACGATGAAACACATAAATTGCAGCGGAATTATATACAAAAGGCACAATGCAGACTTAAGTACGAGAAGACTGACTCTTCTTACTGTCTATGTTTTGAACCATTCCTGTGACACTAGTTATAGATTCCGATGCTTCACTTCGGGTTTACTCTATCCCTCTGACCGTCGTATTGACGATGAAACACAGACATTGCATCGGAATTAAAGACAAAAGGCACAATGCCCACTCAAGTACAAGAAGAATGGCTATACTTCCTGTCTATGTTTGAACGATTCCTGTGACACTAGTTATAGTTTCCGATGCTTCACTTCATGTTTACCGTATCCAGCTGACCATCTTATTGACGATGAATCACAGAAATTGCATCGGAATTAAATACAAAGGGCACAATGCCGACTCATGTACAAGAAGACTGGCGCTTCTTACTGTCTCTGGTTTGAGCCTTTCCTCTGAACCCGGTTTTAGATTCCGATGCTTCACTTCAGGTTTAATGTATCCCTTGGACCTTCTTATTGACGCCGAAACATAGAAATAGCATCGGAAATAAATAGAAAAGGCACAATGCCGACTTAAGTACAAGATAATTGACTCTTTTTACTGACCATGTTTTGAACCATTCCTGTGACACTAGTTATAGGTTCCGATGCTTCACTTCAGGTTTAGTGTATCCCTCTGACCTTCTTATTGACGATGAAACACAGAAATTGCATCGGAATTACATACAAATGGCACAATGCCTACTTAAGTACAAGAAAACTGACTCTTCTTACTGTCTATGTTTTGAACCATTCCTGTGACACTAGTTATAGATTCCGATGCTTCACTTCAGGTTTACTGTATCCCTCTGACCTTCTTATTGATGATGAAACACAGAAATTGCATCGCAATTAAATACAAAAGGCACAATGCCGACCTAAGTACAAGATAACTGACTCTTCTTACTGTTTGTGCTTTGAACCATTCCTGTGACACTAGTTATAGATTCCGATGCTTCACTTCAGGCTTACTGTATCCCTCTGACCTTCTTATTGACGAAGAAACACAGAAATTGCATCGGAATTAAATACAAAAGGCACAATGCCGACCTAAGTACAAGGAGACTGGCTCTTCTTACTGTCTATGCTTTGAACCATTCCTGTGACAGTAGTTATAGATTCCGATGCTTCACTTCAGGTTTACTGTATCCCTCTGACCTTCTTACTTACGAAGAAACACATAAATTGCATCGGAATTAAATACAAAGGGCACAATGCCGACACAAGTACAAGAAGACTGGCCCTTCTTGCAGTCTATGTTTTGAACCATTTCTGTGACACTAGTTATAGACTCCGATGCTTCACTTCAGGTTTACTGTAGCCCCCTGACCTTCTTATTGACGATGAAACACAGAAATTGCATCGTAATTATATACAAAAGGCCCGATGCCGACTTAAGTACAAGAAAACTCACTCTTCTTACTGTCTATGTTTTGAACCATTCCTGTGACACTAGTTACAGATTCGGATGCTCCACTTCAGGGATACTGTATCCCTCTGACCTTCTTAATGACGATCAAACACAGAAAATTCATCGGAATTAAATACAAGAGGCACAATGCCGGCTTAAGTACAAGGAAACTGACTCTTCTTATTGTATACGTTTTCAACCATTCCTGTGACACAAGTTATAGATTCCGATGCTTCACTTCAGGTTTACTGTATCCCTCTGACCATCTTATTGACGAAGAAACACATAAATTGCATCGGAATTAAATACAAAAAGCACAATGCCGACTCAAGTACAAGAAGACTGGCTCTTCTTACTGTCTATGTTTTGAACCATTTCTGTGACACTAGTTATAGATTCCGATGCTTCACTTCAGGTTTACTGTATCCCTCTGACCTTCGTATTGACGTTGAAACACAGAAATTGCATCGTAATTATATACAAAAGTAATGCCGACTTAAGTACAAGAAAACTGACTATTCTTACTGTCTATGATTTGAACCATTCCTGTGCCACTAGTGTTACATTCCGATGCTTCACTTTAGGATTACTGTATCCCTCTGACCTTCTTATTGACGATCAAACACTGAAAATTCATCGGAATTACATACAAAGTGCACAATGCCGATTCAAGTACATGAAGACTGGCTCCTCTTACTGTCTATGTTATGAACCATTTCTGTGACACTAGTTATAGATTCCGATGCTTCACTTCAGGTTTACTGTATCCCTCTGAGCTTCTTATTGACGATGAAACACATAAATTGCAACTTAATTAAATACAAAAGGCACAATGCCGACTTAAGTACAAGAAGACTAACTCATCTTACTGTCTATGTTTTGAACCATTCCCGTGACACTAGTTATAAATTCCGATGCTTCACTTCAGGTTTACTGTATCCCTCTGACCTTCTTATTGAAGATGAAACACAGAAATTGCATCTTAATTAAATTCAAAAGGTACAATGCCGACTTCAGTACAAGAACACTGACTCTTCTAGCTGACTATGGTTTGAACCATTCCTGTGACACTAGTTTTTTATTCCGATGCTTCACTTCAGGTTTTCTGTATCCCTCTGACCTCCTTATTAACGATAAAACACGTAAATTGCATCGGAATTAAATACAAAAGGCACGATGCCGACATAAGTACAAGAAGACTGACTCTTTTTACTGTCTATGTTTTGAACCATTCCTGTGACACTAGTTATAGATTCCGATGTTTCACTTCAGGTTTACTGTATCCCTCTGAGCTTCTTATTGACGATGAAACACAGAAATTGCAACTTAATTAAATACAAAAGGCACAATGCCGACTTAAGTACAAGAAGACTAACTCATCTTACTGTCTATGTTTTGGACCATTCCCGTGACACTAGTTATAGATTCCGATGCTTCACTTCAGGTTTACTGTATCCCTCTGACCTTCTTATTGACGATGAAACACAGAAATTGCATCTTAATTAAATTCAAAAGGTACAATGCCGACTTCAGTACAAGAACACTGACTCTTCTAGCTGACTATGGTTTGAACCATTCCTGTGACACTAGTTTTATATTCCGATGCTTCACTTCAGGTTTTCTTTATCCCTCTGACCTCCTTATTAACGATAAAACACGTAAATTGCATTGGATTAAATACAAAAGGCACAATGCCGACTTAAGTACAAGAAGACTGACTCTTTTTACTGTCTATGTTTTGTACCATTCCTGTGACACTAGTTATAGATTCCGATGCTTCACTTCAGGTTTACTGTATCCCTCTGAGCTTCTTATTGACGATGAAACACAGAAATTGCAACTTAATTAAATACTAAAGGCACAATGCCGACTTAAGTACAAGAAGACTAACTCATCTTACTGTCTATGTTTTGAACCATTCCTGTGACACTAGTTATAGATTCCGATCCTTCACTTCAGGTTTACTGTATCCAGCTGACCTTCTTATTGACGATGAAACACAGATATTGCATCGGAATTAAATACATATGGCACAATGCCGACTTAAGTAGAAGAACACTGACTCTTCTTACAGTCTATGTTGTGAACCATACTTGTGACACTAGTTATAGATTCCGATGCTTCACTTCATGTTTACTGTATCCCTCTGACCTTATTATTGACGATGAAACACAGAAATTGCATCTTAATTAAATACAAAAGGCACAATGCCGATTAAAGTACAAGAAGACTGACTCTACTTACTGTCTACGTTTTGAACCATTCCTGTGACACTAGTTATAGATTCCGATGATTCACTTCAGGTTTACTGTATCCAGCTGACCTTCTTATTGACGATGAAACACAGATATTGCATCGGAATTAAATACATATGGCACAATGCCGACTTAAGTAGAAGAACACTAACTCTTCTTACTGTCTATGTTTTGAACCAATCCTGTGACACTAGTTATAGATTCCGATGTTTCACTTCAGGTTTACTGTATCCCTGTGACCTTCTTATTGACGATGAAAAACAGAAATTGCATCGGAATTAAATACGAAAGGCACAATGCCGACTTAAGTACAAGAAGACTGACTCTTCCTACTGTCTACGTTTTGAACCTTTCCTGTGACACTATATATAGATTCCGATGCTTCACATCAGGTTTACTGTATCCCCCTGACCTTCTTATTGACGATGAAACACAGAAATTGCATCCGAATTAAATACAAGATTCACAATGCCGACCCAAGTACAAGAAGAATGGCTCTTCTTACTGTCTATGTTTTGAACTATTCCTGTGACACTAGTTATAGATTCCGATGCTTCACTTCAGGTTTACTGTATCCCTCTGACCTTGTTATTGACGATGAAACACAGAAATCGCATCGCTAATTAATACAGGAGGCACAATGCCGACTTAAGTACAACAAAAGTGACTCTTCTTACTGTCTATGTTTTGAACCATTCCTGTGACACTAGTTATAGATTCCGATGCTTCACTTCAGGTTTACTGTATCCCTCTGACCTTCTTATTGACGATGAAACACAGAAATTGCATCGGAATAAAATACAAAAGACACAATGCCGACTCAAGTACAAGAAGACTGGCTCTTCTTACTGTCTATGATTTGAACCATTCCTGTGACACTAGTTATAGATTCCGATGCTTCACTTCAGGTTTACTGTATCCCTCTGACCTTCATATTGACGATGAACACGTAAATTGCATCGGAATTAAATACAAACGTCACAATGCCGACGTAAGTACAAGAAGACTGCCTCTTCTTACTGTCTATGTATTGAACCATTCCTGTGACACTAGTTATAGATTCCGATGCTTCACTTCAGGTTTACTGTATCCCTCTGACCTTATTATTGACGATGAAACACAGAAATTGCATCTTAATTAAATACAAAAGGCACAATGCCGATTAAAGTTCAAGAAGACTGACTCTACTTACTGTCTACGTTTTGAACCATTCCAGTGACACTAGTTATAGATTCCGATGCTTCACTTTAGGTTTACTGTATCCAGCTGACCTTCTTATTGACGATGAAACACAGAAATTGCATCCGAATTAAATACAAGAGGCACAATGCCGACCCAAGTACAAGAAGACTGGCTCTTCTTACTGTCTATGTTTTGAACTATTCCTGTGACACTAGTTATAGATTCCGATGCTTCACTTCAGGTTTACTGTATCCCTCTGACCTTCTTATTGACGAAGAAACACATAAATTGCATCGGAATTAAATACAAAAGGCACAATGCCGACTCAAGTACAAGAAGACTGGCCCTTCTTGCTGTCTATGTTTTGAACCATTTCTGTGACACTAGTTATAGATTCCGATGCTTCACTTCAGGTTTACTGTATCCCTCTGACCTTCTTATTGACGATGAAACACAGAAATTTCATCGTAATTAGATACAAAAGGAGCGATGCCGACTTAAGTACAAGAAAACTGACCCTTCTTACTGTCTATGTTTTGAACCATTCCTGTGACACTAGTTATAGATTCCGATTCTTCACTTCAGGGATACTGTATCCCTCTGACCTTCTTATTGACGATCAAACACAGAAAATTCATCGGAATTAAATACAAAAGGCATAATGCCGATTCAAGTACAAGAAGGCTGGCTCTTCTTATTGTCTATGTTTTGAACCATTCCTGTGACTCTAGTTATAGATTCCGATGCTTCACTTCATGTTTACTGGATCCAGCTGACCTTCTTATTGACGATGAAGCACAGAAACTGCATCGGAATTAAATACAAAATGCACAATGCCGACTTAAGTACAAGAAGACTGACCCTTCTTACTGTCTACGTTTTGAACCATTCCTGTGACATTAGTTATAGATTCCGATGCTTCACTTCAGGTTTACTGTATTCCCCTGAGCTTCGTATTGACGATGAAATACAGAAATTGCATCGGAATTAAATACAAAAGGCACAATGCCGACTTAAGTACAAAAACACTGACTCTTCTTACTGTCTATGTTTTGAACCATTCCTGTGGCACTAGTTATAGATTCCGATGCTTCACTTCAGGTTTACTGTATCCCTCTGACCTTCTTATTAACGATGAAACACAGAAATTGCATCTTAATTAAATTCAAAAGGTACAATGCCGACTTCAGTACAAGAACACTGACTCTTCTTACTGTCTATGGTTAGAACCATTCCTGTGCCACTAGTTATAGATTCCGATGCTTCACTTCAGGTTTACTGTATCCTCTGAGCTTCTTACTGACGATGTAGCACAGAAATTGCATCGGAATTATATATAAAAGGCCCGATGCCGACCCAAGTACAAGAAGACTGGCTCTTCATACTGTCTATATTTTGAACCATTCCTGTGACACTAGTTATAGATTCCGATGCTTCACTTCAGGTTTACTGTATCCCTCAGACCTTCTTATTGACGATGAAACACAGAAACTACATCGGAATTAAATACAAAAGGCACAATGCAGACTCAAGTACAAGAAGGCTGGCTCTTCTTACGGTCTATGTTTTGAACTATTCCTGTGACACTAGTTATAGATTCCTATGTTTTACTTCAGGTTTACTGTATCCCTCTGACCTTCTTATTGACGACGAAACACAGAAAATGCAGCGGAATTAAATACAAAAGGCACAATGCCGACATAAGTACAAGAAGACTGACTCTTCCTTCTGTCTATGTTTTGTACCATTCCTGTGACACTAGTTATAGATTTCGATGTTTCACTTCAGGTTTACTGTATCCCTCTGACCTTCTTATTGACGATGAAACATAGAGATTGCATCCGAATTAAACTCAAAAGGCACAATGCCGACCCAAGTACAAGAAATCTGGCTCTTCTTAGTGTCTATGTTTTGAACCATTCATGTGACACTAGTTATAGATTCCGATGCTTCACTTCAGGTTTACTGTATCCCTCTGACCAACTTATTGTCGAAGAAACACATAAATTGCATCGTAATTAAATACGAAAGTCACAATATCGACTCAAGTACAAGAAGAGTGGCTCTTCTTTCTGTCTATGTTTTGAACCATTACTGTGACACTAGTTACAGATTCCGATGCTTCGCTTCAGGTTTTCTGATTCCCTCTGACCTTTTTATTATCGATGAAACACAGAAATTGCATCGTGATTATATACAAAACGCCCAATGCAGACTTAAGTACAAGAAAACTGACCCTTCTTATTGTCTAAGTTTTCAACCATTCCTGTGACACTAGTTATAGATTCCGATGCTTCACTTCAGGTTTACTGTATCCCTCTGACCTTATTATTGACGACGAAACACAGAAATTGCATCTTAATTAAATACAAAAGGCACAATGCAGACGTAAGTACAAGAAGACTGACTCTTCTTACTGTCTATGCTTTGAACCATTCCTGTGACACTAGTTATAGATTCCGACGCTTCACTTCAGGTTTACTGTATCTTCAGACCTTCTTATTGACGATGAAACACAGAAACTACATCGGAATTAAATACAAAAGGCACAATGCTGACTCAAGTACAAGAAGACTTGCTCTTCTTACTGTCTATGTTTTGAACTATTACTGTGACACTAGTTGTAGATTCCTATGCTTCACTTCAGGTTTACTGTATCCCTCTGACCTTCTTATTGCCGATGAAACACAGAAATTGCATCGGAATTATATACAAAATGCACAATGCCGACTTAAGTACAAGAAGACTGACTCTTCTTACTGTCTATGTTTTGAACCATTCCTGTGACACTAGTTATTGATTACGATGCTTCACCTCAGGTTGACTAAATCCCTCTGACCTTCTTATTGCCGATGAAACACAGAAAAATCCATCTTAATTAAATACAAAAGGCACAATGCCGACTTAAGTACAAGAAGACTGCGTCTTCTTACTGTCTATGTTTTGAACCATTCCTGTGACACTAGTTATAGATTCCGATGCTTTACTTCAGGTTTACTGTATCCCTCTGACCTTCTTATTGACGATCAAACACAGAAAATTGATCGGAATTAAATACAAAAGGCACATTGCCGACTCAAGTACAAGAAGACTGGCTCTTCTTACTGTCTATGATTTGGACCATTCCTGTTACACTAGTTATAGATTCCGATGCTTAACTTCAGGTTCACTGTATTCAGCTGACCTTCTTATTGACGATGAAGCACATAAATTGCATCGGAATTAAATACAAAAGGCACAATGCCGACTCAAGTACAAGTAGACTGGCTCCTCTTACTGTCTATGTTTTGAACTATTACTGTGACACTAGTTATAGATTCCTATGCTTCACTTCAGGTTTACTGTATCCCTCTGACCTTCTTATTGACGAAGAAACACAGATATTGAATCGGAATTAAATACAAAGTCCATTATGCCGACTTAAGTACAAGAAGGCTGACCCTTCTTACCGTCTATGATTTGAACCATTCCTGTGACACTAGTTATAGATTCCGATGCTCCACTTCAGGTTTACTGTATCCCTCTGACCTTCGTATTGGCGACGACACACTGAAATTGCATCGGAATTAAATACAAAAGGCACTATGCCGACTTAAGTACAAGAAGACTGACCCTTCTTACCGTCTATGATTTGAACCATTCCTATGACACTAGTTATAGATTCCGATGCTCCACTTCAGGTTTACTGTATCCCTCTGACCTTCGTATTGACGATGAATCACTGAAATTGCATCGGAATTAAATACAAAAGGCAAAATGCTGACTTAAGTACAAAAAGACTGACTCTTCTTACTGTCTATGTTTTGAACCATTCCTGGGACACTAGTTATAGATCCCAATGCTTCACTTCAGAATTACTGTGTCCCTCTGACCGTCGTATTGACGATGAAACACAGAAATTGCATCGGAATTAAATACAAAAGGCACAGTTCCGACTTAAGTACAAGAGAATTGACTCTTCTTACTGTCTATGTTTAGAAACCATTCCTGTGACACTAGTTATAGATTCCGATGCTGCACTTCAGGTTTACTGTATCCCTCTGAGCTTCTTATTGACGATGAAACACAGAAATTGCATCGGAATAATATACCAAAGGCACAATGCCGACATAAGTACAAGAAGACTGACTCTTCTTACTGTCTTTGTTTTGAACCATTCCTGTGACACTAGTTATAGATTCCGATGCTTCACTTCAGGGATACTGTATCCCTCTGACCTTCTTATTGACGATCAAGCACAGAAAATTCATCGGAATTAAATACAAAAGGCACAATGCCGAATCAAGTATAAGAAGGCTGGCTCTTCATATTGTCTATGTTTTGAACCATTCCTGTGACACTAGTTATAGATTCCGATGCTTCACTTCATGTTTACTGGATCCAGCTGACCTTCTTATTGACGATGAAGCACAGAAACTGCATCGGAATTAAATACAAAAGGCACAATGCAGACGTAAGTACAAGAAGACTGACTCTTCTTACTGTCTATGTTTTGAACCATTCCTGTGACACTAGTTATAGATTCCGATGCTTCACTTCAGGTTTACTGTATCTTCAGACCTTCTTATTGACGATGAAACACAGAAACTACATCGGAATTAAATACAAAAGGCACAATGCTGACTCAAGTACAAGAAGACTTGCTCTTCTTACTGTCTATGTTTTGAACTATTACTGTGACACTAGTTATAGATTCCTATGCTTCACTTCAGGTTTACTGTATCCCTCTGACCTTCTTATTGACGATGAAACACAGAAATTGCATCGGAATTATATACAAAATGCACAATGCCGACTTAAGTACAAGAAGACTGACTCTTCTTACTGTCTATGTTTTGAACCATTCCTGTGACACTAGTTATTGATTACGATGCTTCACCTCAGGCTGACTAAATCCCTCTGACCTTCTTATTGCCGATGAAACACAGAAAAATCCATCTTAATTAAATACAAAAGGCACAATGCCGACTTAAGTACAAGAAGACTGCCTCTTCTTACTGTCTATGATTTGAACCATTCCTGTGACACTAGTTATAGATTCCGATGCTATACTTCAGGTTTACTGTATCCCTCTGACCTTCTTATTGACGATCAAACACAGAAAATTGATCGGAATTAAATACAAAAGGCACATTGCCGACTCAAGTACAAGAAGACTGGCTCTTCTTACTGTCTATGATTTGGACCATTCCTGTTACACTAGTTATAGATTCCGATGCTTAACTTCAGGTTCACTGTATTCAGCTGACCTTCTTATTGACGATGAAGCACATAAATTGCATCGGAATTAAATACAAAAGGCACAATGCCGACTCAAGTACAAGTAGACTGGCTCCTCTTACTGTCTGTGTTTTGAACCATTTCTGTGACACTAGTTATAGATTCCGATGCCACACTTCAGGTTTACTGTATCCCTGTGACCTTCTCATTGACGAAGAAACACAGATATTGCATCGGAATTAAATACAAAGTCCATTATGCCGACTTAAGTACAAGAAGGCTGACCCTTCTTACCGTCTATGATTTGAACCATTCCTGTGACACTAGTTATAGATTCCGATGCTCCACTTCAGGTTTACTGTATCCCTCTGACCTTCGTATTGGCGACGACACACTGAAATTGCATCGGAATTAAATACAAAAGGCACTATGCCGACTTAAGTACAAGAAGACTGACCCTTCTTACCGTCTATGATTTGAACCATTCCTATGGCACTAGTTATAGATTCCGATGCTCCACTTCAGGTTTACTGTATCCCTCTGACCTTCGTATTGACGATGAATCACTGCAATTGCATCGGAATTAAATACAAAAGGCCAAATGCTGACTTAAGTACAAAAAGACTGACTCTTCTTACTGTCTATGTTTTGAACCATTCCTGGGACACTAGTTATAGATCCCAATGCTTCACTTCAGAATTACTGTGTCCCTCTGACCGTCGTATTGACGATGAAACACAGAAATTGCATCGGAATTAAATACAAAAGGCACAATTCCGACTTAAGTACAAGAAAATTGACTCTTCTTACTGTCTATGTTTTGAACCATTCCTGTGACACTAGTTATAGATTCCGATGCTGCACTTCAGGTTTACTGTATCTCTCTGACCTTCTTATTGACGATCAAACACAGAAAATTCATCGGAATTAAATACAAAAGGCACAATGCGACTCAAGTACAAGAAGACTGGCTCTTCTGACTGTCTATGTTGTGAACCATTCCTGTGACACTAGTTATAGATTCCGATGCTTCACTTCAGGTTTACTGTATCCAGCTGACCTTCTTATTGACGATGAAACACAGAAATTGCATCGGAATAATATACCAAAGGCACAATGCCGACATAAGTACAAGAAGACTGACTCTTCTTACTGTCTTTCTTTTGAACCATTCCTGTGACACTAGTTATAGATTCCGATGCTTCACTTTAGGTTTACTGTATCCCTCTGACCTTATTATTGACGTTGAAACACAGAAATTGCATCTTAATTAAATACAAAAGGCACAATGCCGACTTCAGTACAAGAACCCTGACTCTTCTTACTGTCTATGGTTTGAACCATTCCTGTGACACTAGTTATAGATTCCGATGCTTCACTTCAGGTTTACTGTATCTCTCTGACCTTCTTATTGACGATCAAACACAGAAAATTCATCGGAATTAAATACAAAAGGCACAATGTGACTCAAGTACAAGAAGACTGGCTCTTCTTACTGTCTATGTTGTGAACCATTCCTGTGACACTAGTTATAGATTCCGATGCTTCACTTCAGGTTTACTGTATCCAGCTGACCTTCTTATTGACGATGAAGCACATAAATTGCATCGGAATTAAATACAAAAGGCACAATGCCGACTAAAGTACAAGAAAAGTGACTCTACTTACTGTTTATGTTTTGAACCATTCCTGTGACACTAGTTACAGATTCCGATACTTCACTTCAGGTTTACTGTATCCCTCTGACCTTTTTATTGACGATGAAACACAGAAATTGCAGCGGAATTTAATACAAAAGGCACAATGCCGACTTCAGTACAAGAAGACTGACTCTTCCTTCTGTCTATGCTTTGTACCATTCCTGTGACAGTAGTTATAGATTCCGATGCTTCACTTTAGGTTTACTGTATCCAGCTGACCTTCTATTTGACGATGAAACACAGAAATTGCATCGGAATTAAATACAATAGGCACAATGCCGACTCAAGTACAAGAAGACTGGCTCTTCTTACTCTCTATGTTTTGATCCATTCCTGTGACACTAGTTATAGATTCCGATGCTTCACTTCAGGTTTACAGTATCCCTCTGATCTCCTTATTGACGATGAAACACAGAAATTGCATTGGAATTAAATATAAAAGGCACAATGCCGACTTAAGTACAAAAAGACTGACTCTTCTTACTCTCTATGTTTTGAACCATTCCTGTGACACTAGTTATAGATTCCGATGCTTCACTTCAGGTTTGCTGTATCCCTCTGACCTTCGTATTGTCGTTGAAACACAGAAATTGCATCGGAAGTAAATACAAAAGGCACAATGCCGACTTAAGTAAAAGAAAACTGACTCTTCTTACTGTCTATAATTTGAACCATTCCTGTAACACTAGTTTTAAATTCCGATGCTTCACTTAGGGTTTACTGTATCCCTCAGACATTCTTATTAACGATGAAACACAGAAACTACATCGGAATTAAATACAAAAGCCACAATGTCGACTCAAGTACAAGAAGATCGGCTCTTCTTACTGTCTTTGTTTTGAACCATTAATGTGACACTAGTTATAGATTCCGATGCTTCACTTCAGGTTTACTGTATCCCTCTGATCTCCTTATTGACGATGAAACACACAAATTGCATCGGAATTAAATATAAAAGGCACAATGCCGACTTAAGTACAAAAAGACTGACTCTTCTTACTCTCTATGTTTTGAACCATTCCTGTGACACTAGTTATAGATTCCGATGCTTCACTTCAGGTTTACTGTATCGCTCTGACCTTCTTACTGACGATGAAACACAGAAATTGCATCGGAATTGCATACAAAAGGCACAACGCCGACTTAAGTACAAGAAGACTGACTCTTCTTACTGTCTATGTCTTTGAACCTTTCCTGTGACACTAGTTATTGATTCCGATGCTTCACTTCAGGTTGACTGTATCCCTCTGACCTTCTTATTGCCGATGAAACACAGAAATAGCATCTTAATTAAATACAAAAGGCACAATGCCGACTTGAGTACAAGAAGACTGACTCTTCTTACTGTCTATGTTTTGAACCATTCCTGTGACACTAGTTATAGATTCCGATGCTTCACTTCAGGTTTACTGTACCCCTCTGACCGACTTATTGACGATGAAACACAGAAATTGCATCGGAATTAATTACAAAAGGCACAATGCCGACTTAAGTACAAGAAAATTGACTCTTCTTATTGTCTATGTTTTGAACCATTCCTGTGACACTAGGTAATAGATTCCGATGCTTCACTTCAGGTTTACTGTATCCCTCTGAGCTTCTTATTGACGATGAAACACAGAAATTGCATCGGAATAATATACAAAAGGCACAATGCCGACATAAGTACAAGAAGACTGACTCTTCTTACTGTCTATGTTTTGAACCATTCCTGTGACACTAGTTGTAGATTCCGATGCTTCACTTCAGGTTTACTGTATCCCTTTCACCTTCTTATTGACGATGAAACACAGATATTGCATCTTAATTAAATACAAAAGGCACAATACCGACTTAAGTACAAGAAGCCGGTCTCTTCTTACTGACTATGTTTTGAACCATACCTGTGACACTTCTTATAGATTCCGATGCTTCACTTTAGGTTTACTGTATCCCTCTGACCTTATTATTGACGTTGAAACACAGAAATTGCATCTTAATTAAATACAAAAGGCACAATGCCGACTTCAGTACAAGAGGACTGACTCTTCCTTCTGTCTATGTTTTGTACCATTCCTGTGACACTATTTATAGATTCCGATGCTTCACTTCACGTTTACTGCTTCCCTCTGAGATTCTTATTGACGATGAAACATAGAAATTGCATCCGAATTAAATACAAAAGGCACAATGCCGACCCAAGTGCAAGAAATCTGGCTCTTCTTACTGTCTATGTTTTGTACCATTCATGTGACACTAGTTATAGATTCCGATGCTTCACTTCAGGTTTACTGTATGCCTCTGACCATCTTATTGGCGAAGAAACACATAAATTGCATCGTAATTAAATATAATAGGCACAATGCCGACTCAAGTACAAGAAGACTGGCTCTTCTTACTGTCTATGTTTTGAAAAATTTCTGTGACACTAGTTATAGTTTCCGATGCTTCACTTCAGGTTTACTGTATCCCTCTGACCTTCTTATTGACGATGAAACACAGAAATTTCATCGTAATTAGATACAAAAGGAGCGATGCCGACTTAAGTACAAGAAAACTGACCCTTCTTACTGTCTATGTTTTGAACCATTCCTGTGACACTAGTTATAGATTCCGATTCTTCACTTCAGGGATACTGTATCCCTCTGACCTTCTTATTGACGATCAAACACAGAAAATTCATCGGAATTAAATACAAAAGGCATAATGCCGATTCAAGTACAAGAAGGCTGGCTCTTCTTATTGTCTATGTTTTGAACCATTCCTGTGACTCTAGTTATAGATTCCGATGCTTCACTTCATGTTTACTGGATCCAGCTGACCTTCTTATTGACGATGAAGCACAGAAACTGCATCGGAATTAAATACAAAATGCACAATGCCGACTTAAGTACAAGAAGACTGACCCTTCTTACTGTCTACGTTTTGAACCATTCCTGTGACATTAGTTATAGATTCCGATGCTTCACTTCAGGTTTACTGTATTCCCCTGAGCTTCGTATTGACGATGAAATACAGAAATTGCATCGGAATTAAATACAAAAGGCACAATGCCGACTTAAGTACAAAAACACTGACTCTTCTTACTGTCTATGTTTTGAACCATTCCTGTGACACTAGTTATAGATTCCGATGCTTCACTTCAGGTTTACTGTATCCCTCTGACCTTCTTATTAACGATGAAACACAGAAATTGCATCTTAATTAAATTCAAAAGGTACAATGCCGACTTCAGTACAAGAACACTGACTCTTCTTACTGTCTATGGTTAGAACCATTCCTGTGCCACTAGTTATAGATTCCGATGCTTCACTTCAGGTTTACTGTATCCTCTGAGCTTCTTACTGACGATGTAGCACAGAAATTGCATCGGAATTATATATAAAAGGCCCGATGCCGACCCAAGTACAAGAAGACTGGCTCTTCATACTGTCTATATTTTGAACCATTCCTGTGACACTAGTTATAGATTCCGATGCTTCACTTCAGGTTTACTGTATCCCTCAGACCTTCTTATTGACGATGAAACACAGAAACTACATCGGAATTAAATACAAAAGGCACAATGCAGACTCAAGTACAAGAAGGCTGGCTCTTCTTACGGTCTATGTTTTGAACTATTCCTGTGACACTAGTTATAGATTCCTATGTTTTACTTCAGGTTTACTGTATCCCTCTGACCTTCTTATTGACGACGAAACACAGAAAATGCAGCGGAATTAAATACAAAAGGCACAATGCCGACATAAGTACAAGAAGACTGACTCTTCCTTCTGTCTATGTTTTGTACCATTCCTGTGACACTAGTTATAGATTTCGATGTTTCACTTCAGGTTTACTGTATCCCTCTGACCTTCTTATTGACGATGAAACATAGAGATTGCATCCGAATTAAACTCAAAAGGCACAATGCCGACCCAAGTACAAGAAATCTGGCTCTTCTTAGTGTCTATGTTTTGAACCATTCATGTGACACTAGTTATAGATTCCGATGCTTCACTTCAGGTTTACTGTATCCCTCTGACAAACTTATTGTCGAAGAAACACATAAATTGCATCGTAATTAAATACGAAAGTCACAATATCGACTCAAGTACAAGAAGACTGGCTCTTCTTACTGTCTATGTTTTGAACCATTACTGTGACACTAGTTACAGATTCCGATGCTTCGCTTCAGGTTTTCTGATTCCCTCTGACCTTTTTATTATCGATGAAACACAGAAATTGCATCGTGATTATATACAAAACGCCCAATGCAGACTTAAGTACAAGAAAACTGACCCTTCTTATTGTCTAAGTTTCAACCATTCCTGTGACACTAGTTATAGATTCCGATGCTTCACTTCAGGTTTACTGTATCCCTCTGACCTTATTATTGACGACGAAACACAGAAATTGCATCTTAATTAAATACAAAAGGCACAATGCAGACGTAAGTACAAGAAGACTGACTCTTCTTACTGTCTATGCTTTGAACCATTCCTGTGACACTAGTTATAGATTCCGACGCTTCACTTCAGGTTTACTGTATCTTCAGACCTTCTTATTGACGATGAAACACAGAAACTACATCGGAATTAAATACAAAAGGCACAATGCTGACTCAAGTACAAGAAGACTTGCTCTTCTTACTGTCTATGTTTTGAACTATTACTGTGACACTAGTTGTAGATTCCTATGCTTCACTTCAGGTTTACTGTATCCCTCTGACCTTCTTATTGCCGATGAAACACAGAAATTGCATCGGAGTTATATACAAAATGCACAATGCCGACTTAAGTACAAGAAGACTGACTCTTCTTACTGTCTATGTTTTGAACCATTCCTGTGACACTAGTTATTGATTACGATGCTTCACCTCAGGTTGACTAAATCCCTCTGACCTTCTTATTGCCGATGAAACACAGAAAAATCCATCTTAATTAAATACAAAAGGCACAATGCCGACTTAAGTACAAGAAGACTGCGTCTTCTTACTGTCTATGTTTTGAACCATTCCTGTGACACTAGTTATAGATTCCGATGCTTTACTTCAGGTTTACTGTATCCCTCTGACCTTCTTATTGACGATCAAACACAGAAAAATGATCGGAATTAAATACAAAAGGCACATTGCCGACTCAAGTACAAGAAGACTGGCTCTTCTTACTGTCTATGATTTGGACCATTCCTGTTACACTAGTTATAGATTCCGATGCTTAACTTCAGGTTCACTGTATTCAGCTGACCTTCTTATTGACGATGAAGCACATAAATTGCATCGGAATTAAATACAAAAGGCACAATGCCGACTCAAGTACAAGTAGACTGGCTCCTCTTACTGTCTATGTTTTGAACTATTACTGTGACACTAGTTATAGATTCCTATGCTTCACTTCAGGTTTACTGTATCCCTCTGACCTTCTTATTGACGAAGAAACACAGATATTGAATCGGAATTAAATACAAAGTCCATTATGCCGACTTAAGTACAAGAAGGCTGACCCTTCTTACCGTCTATGATTTGAACCATTCCTGTGACACTAGTTATAGATTCCGATGCTCCACTTCAGGTTTACTGTATCCCTCTGACCTTCGTATTGGCGACGACACACTGAAATTGCATCGGAATTAAATACAAAAGGCACTATGCCGACTTAAGTACAAGAAGACTGACCCTTCTTACCGTCTATGATTTGAACCATTCCTATGACACTAGTTATAGATTCCGATGCTCCACTTCAGGTTTACTGTATCCCTCTGACCTTCGTATTGACGATGAATCACTGAAATTGCATCGGAATTAAATACAAAAGGCAAAATGCTGACTTAAGTACAAAAAGACTGACTCTTCTTACTGTCTATGTTTTGAACCATTCCTGGGACACTAGTTATAGATCCCAATGCTTCACTTCAGAATTACTGTGTCCCTCTGACCGTCGTATTGACGATGAAACACAGAAATTGCATCGGAATTAAATACAAAAGGCACAGTTCCGACTTAAGTACAAGAGAATTGACTCTTCTTACTGTCTATGTTTAGAAACCATTCCTGTGACACTAGTTATAGATTCCGATGCTGCACTTCAGGTTTACTGTATCCCTCTGAGCTTCTTATTGACGATGAAACACAGAAATTGCATCGGAATAATATACCAAAGGCACAATGCCGACATAAGTACAAGAAGACTGACTCTTCTTACTGTCTTTGTTTTGAACCATTCCTGTGACACTAGTTATAGATTCCGATGCTTCACTTCAGGGATACTGTATCCCTCTGACCTTCTTATTGACGATCAAACACAGAAAATTCATCGGAATTAAATACAAAAGGCACAATGCCGAATCAAGTATAAGAAGGCTGGCTCTTCATATTGTCTATGTTTTGAACCATTCCTGTGACACTAGTTATAGATTCCGATGCTTCACTTCATGTTTACTGGATCCAGCTGACCTTCTTATTGACGATGAAGCACAGAAACTGCATCGGAATTAAATACAAAAGGCACAATGCAGACGTAAGTACAAGAAGACTGACTCTTCTTACTGTCTATGTTTTGAACCATTCCTGTGACACTAGTTATAGATTCCGATGCTTCACTTCAGGTTTACTGTATCTTCAGACCTTCTTATTGACGATGAAACACAGAAACTACATCGGAATTAAATACAAAAGGCACAATGCTGACTCAAGTACAAGAAGACTTGCTCTTCTTACTGTCTATGTTTTGAACTATTACTGTGACACTAGTTATAGATTCCTATGCTTCACTTCAGGTTTACTGTATCCCTCTGACCTTCTTATTGACGATGAAACACAGAAATTGCATCGGAATTATATACAAAATGCACAATGCCGACTTAAGTACAAGAAGACTGACTCTTCTTACTGTCTATGTTTTGAACCATTCCTGTGACACTAGTTATTGATTACGATGCTTCACCTCAGGCTGACTAAATCCCTCTGACCTTCTTATTGCCGATGAAACACAGAAAAATCCATCTTAATTAAATACAAAAGGCACAATGCCGACTTAAGTACAAGAAGACTGCCTCTTCTTACTGTCTATGATTTGAACCATTCCTGTGACACTAGTTATAGATTCCGATGCTTTACTTCAGGTTTACTGTATCCCTCTGACCTTCTTATTGACGATCAAACACAGAAAATTGATCGGAATTAAATACAAAAGGCACATTGCCGACTCAAGTACAAGAAGACTGGCTCTTCTTACTGTCTATGATTTGGACCATTCCTGTTACACTAGTTATAGATTCCGATGCTTAACTTCAGGTTCACTGTATTCAGCTGACCTTCTTATTGACGATGAAGCACATAAATTGCATCGGAATTAAATACAAAAGGCACAATGCCGACTCAAGTACAAGTAGACTGGCTCCTCTTACTGTCTGTGTTTTGAACCATTTCTGTGACACTAGTTATAGATTCCGATGCCACACTTCAGGTTTACTGTATCCCTGTGACCTTCTCATTGACGAAGAAACACAGATATTGCATCGGAATTAAATACAAAGTCCATTATGCCGACTTAAGTACAAGAAGGCTGACCCTTCTTACCGTCTATGATTTGAACCATTCCTGTGACACTAGTTATAGATTCCGATGCTCCACTTCAGGTTTACTGTATCCCTCTGACCTTCGTATTGGCGACGACACACTGAAATTGCATCGGAATTAAATACAAAAGGCACTATGCCGACTTAAGTACAAGAAGACTGACCCTTCTTACCGTCTATGATTTGAACCATTCCTATGACACTAGTTATAGATTCCGATGCTCCACTTCAGGTTTACTGTATCCCTCTGACCTTCGTATTGACGATGAATCACTGCAATTGCATCGGAATTAAATACAAAAGGCCAAATGCTGACTTAAGTACAAAAAGACTGACTCTTCTTACTGTCTATGTTTTGAACCATTCCTGGGACACTAGTTATAGATCCCAATGCTTCACTTCAGAATTACTGTGTCCCTCTGACCGTCGTATTGACGATGAAACACAGAAATTGCATCGGAATTAAATACAAAAGGCACAATTCCGACTTAAGTACAAGAAAATTGACTCTTCTTACTGTCTATGTTTTGAACCATTCCTGTGACACTAGTTATAGATTCCGATGCTGCACTTCAGGTTTACTGTATCTCTCTGACCTTCTTATTGACGATCAAACACAGAAAATTCATCGGAATTAAATACAAAAGGCACAATGCGACTCAAGTACAAGAAGACTGGCTCTTCTGACTGTCTATGTTGTGAACCATTCCTGTGACACTAGTTATAGATTCCGATGCTTCACTTCAGGTTTACTGTATCCAGCTGACCTTCTTATTGACGATGAAACACAGAAATTGCATCGGAATAATATACCAAAGGCACAATGCCGACATAAGTACAAGAAGACTGACTCTTCTTACTGTCTTTCTTTTGAACCATTCCTGTGACACTAGTTATAGATTCCGATGCTTCACTTTAGGTTTACTGTATCCCTCTGACCTTATTATTGACGTTGAAACACAGAAATTGCATCTTAATTAAATACAAAAGGCACAATGCCGACTTCAGTACAAGAACCCTGACTCTTCTTACTGTCTATGGTTTGAACCATTCCTGTGACACTAGTTATAGATTCCGATGCTTCACTTCAGGTTTACTGTATCTCTCTGACCTTCTTATTGACGATCAAACACAGAAAATTCATCGGAATTAAATACAAAAGGCACAATGCGACTCAAGTACAAGAAGACTGGCTCTTCTTACTGTCTATGTTGTGAACCATTCCTGTGACACTAGTTATAGATTCCGATGCTTCACTTCAGGTTTACTGTATCCAGCTGACCTTCTTATTGACGATGAAGCACATAAATTGCATCGGAATTAAATACAAAAGGCACAATGCCGACTAAAGTACAAGAAAAGTGACTCTACTTACTGTTTATGTTTTGAACCATTCCTGTGACACTAGTTACAGATTCCGATACTTCACTTCAGGTTTACTGTATCCCTCTGACCTTTTTATTGACGATGAAACACAGAAATTGCAGCGGAATTTAATACAAAAGGCACAATGCCGACTTCAGTACAAGAAGACTGACTCTTCCTTCTGTCTATGCTTTGTACCATTCCTGTGACAGTAGTTATAGATTCCGATGCTTCACTTTAGGTTTACTGTATCCAGCTGACCTTCTATTTGACGATGAAACACAGAAATTGCATCGGAATTAAATACAATAGGCACAATGCCGACTCAAGTACAAGAAGACTGGCTCTTCTTACTCTCTATGTTTTGATCCATTCCTGTGACACTAGTTATAGATTCCGATGCTTCACTTCAGGTTTACAGTATCCCTCTGATCTCCTTATTGACGATGAATTACAGAAATTGCATTGGAATTAAATATAAAAGGCACAATGCCGACTTAAGTACAAAAAGACTGACTCTTCTTACTCTCTATGTTTTGAACCATTCCTGTGACACTAGTTATAGATTCCGATGCTTCACTTCAGGTTTGCTGTATCCCTCTGACCTTCGTATTGTCGTTGAAACACAGAAATTGCATCGGAAGTAAATACAAAAGGCACAATGCCGACTTAAGTAAAAGAAAACTGACTCTTCTTACTGTCTATAATTTGAACCATTCCTGTAACACTAGTTTTAAATTCCGATGCTTCACTTAGGGTTTACTGTATCCCTCAGACATTCTTATTAACGATGAAACACAGAAACTACATCGGAATTAAATACAAAAGCCACAATGTCGACTCAAGTACAAGAAGATCGGCTCTTCTTACTGTCTTTGTTTTGAACCATTAATGTGACACTAGTTATAGATTCCGATGCTTCACTTCAGGTTTACTGTATCCCTCTGATCTCCTTATTGACGATGAAACACACAAATTGCATCGGAATTAAATATAAAAGGCACAATGCCGACTTAAGTACAAAAAGACTGACTCTTCTTACTCTCTATGTTTTGAACCATTCCTGTGACACTAGTTATAGATTCCGATGCTTCACTTCAGGTTTACTGTATCGCTCTGACCTTCTTACTGACGATGAAACACAGAAATTGCATCGGAATTGCATACAAAAGGCACAACGCCGACTTAAGTACAAGAAGACTGACTCTTCTTACTGTCTATGTCTTTGAACCTTTCCTGTGACACTAGTTATTGATTCCGATGCTTCACTTCAGGTTGACTGTATCCCTCTGACCTTCTTATTGCCGATGAAACACAGAAATAGCATCTTAATTAAATACAAAAGGCACAATGCCGACTTGAGTACAAGAAGACTGACTCTTCTTACTGTCTATGTTTTGAACCATTCCTGTGACACTAGTTATAGATTCCGATGCTTCACTTCAGGTTTACTGTACCCCTCTGACCGACTTATTGACGATGAAACACAGAAATTGCATCGGAATTAATTACAAAAGGCACAATGCCGACTTAAGTTCAAGAAAATTGACTCTTCTTATTGTCTATGTTTTGAACCATTCCTGTGACACTAGGTAATAGATTCCGATGCTTCACTTCAGGTTTACTGTATCCCTCTGAGCTTCTTATTGACGATGAAACACAGAAATTGCATCGGAATAATATACAAAAGGCACAATGCCGACATAAGTACAAGAAGACTGACTCTTCTTACTGTCTATGTTTTGAACCATTCCTGTGACACTAGTTGTAGATTCCGATGCTTCACTTCAGGTTTACTGTATCCCTTTCACCTTCTTATTGACGATGAAACACAGATATTGCATCTTAATTAAATACAAAAGGCACAATACCGACTTAAGTACAAGAAGCCGGTCTCTTCTTACTGACTATGTTTTGAACCATACCTGTGACACTTCTTATAGATTCCGATGCTTCACTTTAGGTTTACTGTATCCCTCTGACCTTATTATTGACGTTGAAACACAGAAATTGCATCTTAATTAAATACAAAAGGCACAATGCCGACTTCAGTACAAGAGGACTGACTCTTCCTTCTGTCTATGTTTTGTACCATTCCTGTGACACTATTTATAGATTCCGATGCTTCACTTCACGTTTACTGCTTCCCTCTGAGATTCTTATTGACGATGAAACATAGAAATTGCATCCGAATTAAATACAAAAGGCACAATGCCGACCCAAGTGCAAGAAATCTGGCTCTTCTTACTGTCTATGTTTTGTACCATTCATGTGACACTAGTTATAGATTCCGATGCTTCACTTCAGGTTTACTGTATGCCTCTGACCATCTTATTGGCGAAGAAACACATAAATTGCATCGTAATTAAATATAATAGGCACAATGCCGACTCAAGTACAAGAAGACTGGCTCTTCTTACTGTCTATGTTTTGAAAAATTTCTGTGACACTAGTTATAGTTTCCGATGCTTCACTTCAGGTTTACTGTTTTCCTCTGACCTTCTTATTGACGATGAAACACAGAAATTGCATCGTAATTATGTACAAAAGTCCCAAGGCCGACTTAAGTACAAGAAAACTGACTCTTTTTACTGTCTATGTTTTGAAACATTCCTGTGACACTAGTTATAGATCCCGATGCTTCACATCAGGTTTACTGTATCCCTCTGACCGTCTTATTGACGATGAAAAGCAGAAATTGCATCTTCATTAAATACAAAATGCACAATGCAGACGTAAGGACAAGAAGACTGACTCTTCTTACAGTCTATGTTTTGAACCATTCCTGTGACACTAGTAATAGTTTAAGATGCTTCACTTCAGGTTAACTGTATCCCTCTGTCCTTCTTATTGACGATCAAACACAGAAAATTCCTCGGAATTAAATACAAAAGGCAAAATGCCGACTCAAGTACAAGAAGATCGGCTCTTCTTACTGTCTATGTTTTGAACCATTCCTGTTACACTAGTTATAGTTTCCGATGCTTCACTTCAGGTTTGCTGTATCCCTCTGATCTCCTTATTGACGATGAAACACACAAATTGCATCGGAATTAAATATAAAAGGCACAACGCCGACTTAAATACAAAAAGACTGACTCTTCTTACTCTCTATGTTTTGAACCATTCCTGTGACACTAGTTATAGATTCCGATGCTTCACTCCAGGTTTACTGCATCGCTCTGAGCTTCTTATTGTCGTTGAAATACAGAAATTGCATCGGAATTAAATACAAAACGCACAATGCCGACTTAAGTACAAGAAAACTGACTCTTCTTACTGTCTATGTCTTGAACCATTCCTGTGACACTAGTTATAGATTCCGAAGCTTCACTTCAGGTTTACTGTATCCCTCTGACCTTCTTACTGACGATGAAACACAGAAATTGCATCGGAATTGTATACAAAAGGCACAACGCCGACTTAAGTACAAGAAACTGACTCTTCTTACTGTCTATGTTTTTGAACCTTTCCTGTGACACTAGTTATTGATTCCGATGCTTCACTTCAGGTTGACTGTATCCCTCTGACCTTCGTATTGCCGATGAAACACAGAAATAGCATCTTAATTAAATACAAAAGGCACAATGCCGACTTAAGTACAAGAAGACTGACTCTTCTTACTGTCTATGTTTTGAACCATTCCTGTGACACTAGTTATAGATTCCGATGCTTCACTTCAGGTTTACTGTATCCCTCTGAACTTCTTAGTGACGATCAAACACAGATAATTGATCGGAACTAAATACAAAAGGCACAAGGCCGACTCAAGTACAAGAGGATTGGCTCTTCTAACTGGCTATGATTTGAACCATTCCTGTTACAATAGTTATAGATTCCGATGCTTAACTTCAGGTTCACTGTATCCAGCTGACCTTCTGATTGACGATGAAGCACATATATTGCATCGGAATTAAATACAAATGGCACAATGCCGACTCAAGTACAAGAAGACTGGCTCCTCTTACTGTCTATGTTTTGAACCATTTCTGTGACACTAATTATAGATTCCGATTCTACACTTCCGGTTTACTGTATTACTCTGACCTTCGTATTGACGATAAAACACAGAAATTGCATCGGAATTAAATACAAAAGGCTAAATGCCGACATAAGTACAAAAAGACTGACTCTTCTTACTGTCTATGTTTTGAAGCATTCCTGTGACACTAGTTATAGATTCCGATGCTTCACTTCAGGATTACTGTATCCCTCTGACCGTCTTATTGACGATGAAACACAGAAATTGCATCTTAATTAAATACAAAAGGCACAATGCCGACTTAAGTACAAGAAGACTGACTCTTCTTACTGTCTATGTTTTGAACCTATCCTGTGTCACTAGTTATAGATTCCGATGCTTCACTTCAGGTTTACTGTATCCCTCTGACCTTCTTAATGACGATGAAACACCGATATTGCATCTTAATTAAATTCAAAAGGCACAATGCAAACTTAAGTACAAGAAAACTGACTCTTCTTACTGTTTATGTTTTGAACCATTCCTGTGATACTAGTTATAGATTCCGATGCTTCAGTTCAGGTGTAATGTATCCCTGTGACCTTCTTATTGACAATGAATCACATAAATTGCATCGGAATTAAAAACAAAAGGCACAATGACGACTTAAGTACAAGAAAACTGACTCTTCTTACTGTCTATGTTTGAACAATTCCTGTGACACTAGTTTTAGATTCCGATGCTTCACTTCAGGTTTACTGTATCCCCCTGACCTTCTTATTGACGATGAAACACAGAAATTGCATCGGAATTAAATACAAAAGGCACAATGCCGAGTGAAGTGCAAGAAGACTGACTCTTTCTAATTTCTACGTTTTGAACCATTTCGGTGACACTAGTTATAGATTCCGATGCTTCACTTCAGGTTTACTGTACCCCTCAGACCATCTTATTGACGATGAAACACAGAAATTGCTTCGGAATTAAATACAAAAGGCACAATGCCGAATCAAGTACAAAAGGAGACTGGTTCTTCTTACTGTATATGTTTTGAACCATTCCTGTGACACTATTTACAGATTGCCATGCTTCACTTGAGGTTTACTGTATCCCTCTGAGCTTCTCATTGACGATCAAACACAGAAATTACATCGGAATGAAATACAAAAGG
This sequence comes from Schistocerca serialis cubense, assembly GCF_023864345.2. Taxonomy (NCBI): domain Eukaryota; kingdom Metazoa; phylum Arthropoda; class Insecta; order Orthoptera; family Acrididae; genus Schistocerca; species Schistocerca serialis. The sequence continues at coordinate 22,123,078 of NC_064643.1, forward strand.
CACAATGCCGACTCAAGTACAAGTAGAATGGCCTTTCTTACTGTCTATGTTTTGAACCATTCATGTGACACTAGGTATAGATTCCGATGATTCACTTCAGGTCTACTGTATCCCTCTGAACTTCTTATTGACGATGAAACATAGAAATTGCATCTTAATTAAATTCAAAAGGCACAACGCCGACTTCAGTACAACATCACTGACTCTTCTTACTGTCTATGGTTAGAACCATTCCCATGCCAGTAGTTAAGGATTCAGATGCTTCACTTCAGGTTTACTGTATCTCTCTGACCTTCTTATTGACGATGAACCACAGAAATTGCATCGGAATTAAATACAAAAGGCTCAATGCCGAATCAAGTACAAGAGGAGACTGGTTCTTCTTACTGTATATGTTTTGAACCATTCCTGTGACACTAGTTATAGATTCCGATGCTTCACTTCAGGTTTACTGTATCCCTATGACCTTCGTATAGTCGTTGAAACACAGAAATTGCATCGGAATTAAATACAAAAGGGACAATGCCTACTTAAGTATAAGAAAATTGACTCTTCTTACTGTCTATGTTTTGAACCATTCCTGTGACACTAGTTATGGATTCCGATGATTCACTTCAGGTTTACTGTATCCCTCAGACTTTCTTATTGAGGATGAAACACAGAAACTGCATCGGAATTAAATACGAAAGGCACAATGCCGACTCAAGTACAAGATGACTGGCTCTTCTTACTGTCTATGTTTTAAACTATTCCTGTGACACTAGTTATAGATTCCTATGCTTGACTTCAAGTTTACTGTATCCCTCTGACGTTATTGACGATGAAACACAGAAATTGCATCGGAATTATTTACAAAAGGCACAATGCTGACTTAAGTACAAGAAGACTGACTCTTCTTACTGTCTATGTTTTGAACCTTTCCTGTGAGACTAGTTATTGATTCCGATGCTTCACTTCAGATTGACTGTATCCCTCTGACCTTCTTACTGACGATGAAACACAGAAATTGCATCATAATAAAATACAAAAGGCACAATCCCGACTTAAGTACAGGAAGACTGACTCTTCTTACTGTCTATGTTTTGAACCAGTCCTGTGACACTAGTTATAGATTCCGATGCTTCACTTCAGGTTTACAGTATCCCTCTGACCTTCGTATTGACGATCAAACACAGGGAATTGATCGGAATTAAATACAAAAGGCACAATGCCGACTCAAGTACAAGAAGACTGGTTCTTCTTACTGGCTATGATTTGCAACTTTCCTGTGACACCGCTTTTAGATTCCTATGCTTCACTTCAGGTTTACTGTATCACTGTGCCCTTCGTATTGACGATGAATCACAGAAATTGCATCGGAATTAAATACAAAAGGCACAATGCCGACTTAAGTACAAGAAAACTGACTCTTCTTACTGTCTATGTTTTGAACCATTCCTGTGTCACTAGTTATAGATTCCGATGGATCACTTCAGGTTTACTGTATCCCCCTGACCTTCTTATTGACGATGAAGCGCAGAAATTGCATCGGAATTAAATACAAAAGGCACAATGCCGACTCAAGTACAAGAAGACTGGCTCTTCTTTTTGTCTATGATTTGAAGCATTCCTGTGACACTAGTTATAGATTCCGATGCTTCACTTCAGGTTTACTGTATCCCTCTGACCTTCTTATTGACGATGAAACACAGACATTGCATCGGAATTAATTAGGAAAGGCACAATGCCGGCTTAAGTACAAGAAGACTGACTCTTCTTACTGTCTATGTTTTGAACCATTCCTGTGACACTAGTTATAGATTCCGGTGCTTCACTTCAGGTTTACTGTATCCCTCTGACCTTCTTATTGACGATGAAACAATGAAATTGCATCGGAATTAAATACAAAAGGCACAATGCGGACTCAAGTACAAGAAGACTGGCTCTTCTTACTGTCTATGTTTTGAACCATTCCGGTGACACTATTTATAGATTCCGATGCTTCACTTCAGGTTTACTGTATCCCTCAGACCTTCTTATTGACGATGAAACAAAGAAATTGCATCGGAATTAAATACAAAAGGCACAATGCCGACTCAAGTACAAGAAGACTGACTCTTCTTACTGTCTATGTTTTGAACCATTCCTGTGACACTAGTTATAGATTCCGATGCTTCACTTCAGGTTTACTGTAACCCTCTGACCTTCTTATTGACGATGAAACACTGAAATTGCATCGGAATTAAATACAAAAGGCACAATGCGGACTCAAGTACAAGAAGACTGGCTCTTCTTACTGTCTATGTTTTGAACCATTCCTGTGACACTAGTTATAGATTCTGATGCTTCACTATAGGTTTACTGTATCCAGCTGACCTTCTTATTGACGATGAAGGACAGAAATTGCATCGTAATTAAATACAAAAGGCACAATGCCGACTCAAGTACAAGTAGACTGGCTCTTCGTACTGTCTATGTTTTGAACCATTCCTGTGACACTAGTTATAGATTACGAAGCTTCACTTCATGTCTACTGTATCCCTCTAAGCTTCTTATTGACGATGAAACACAGAAATTGCATCGGAATTAAATACAAAAGGCACAATGCCGACTTAAGAACAAGTAGACTGACTCTTCTTACTGTCTATGTTTTGAACCATTCCTGTGACACTAGTTATAGATTCCGATGCTTCACTTCAGGTTTACTGTATCCCTCTGACCTTCTTATTGACGATGAAACACCGATATTGCATCTTAATTAAATACAAAAGGCACAATGCAAACTTAAGTACAAGAAAACTGACTCTTCTCACTGTTTATGTTTTGAACCATTCCTGTGATACTAGTTATAGATTCCGATGCTTCAGTTCAGGTTTACTGTATCCCTGTGACCTTCTTATTGACGATGAATCACATAAATTGCATCGGAATTAAAAACAAAAGGCACAATGCCTGACTTAAGTACAAGAAAACTAACTCTTCTTACTGTCTACGTTTGAACCATTCCTGTGACACTAGTTTTAGATTCCGATGCTTCACTTCAGGTTTACTGTATCCCCCTGACCTTGTTATTGACGATGAAACACAGAAATTGCATCTTCATTAAATACAAAAGGCACAATGCCGAGTGAAGTACAAGATGACTGACTCTTTCTATTTTCTACGTTTTGAACCATTTCGGAGACACTAGTTATAGATTCCGATGCTTCACTTCAGGTTTACTGTATTCCTCAGACCATCTTATTGACGATGAAACACAGAAATTGCTTCGAAATTAAATACAAAAGGCACAATGCCGACTCAAGTACAAGAGGAGACTGGTTCTTCTTACTGTATATGTTTAGAACCATTCCTGTGACACTAGTTATAGATTGCGATGCTTCACTTCAGGTTTACTGTATTCCTCTGACCTTCTTATTGACGATGAAACACTGAAATTGCATCGGAATTTAATACAAAAGGCACAATGCGGACTCAAGTACCTGAAGACTGGCTCTTCTTACTGTCTATGTTTTGAACCATTCCTGTGACACTAGTTATAGATTCCGATGCTTCACTTCAGGTTTACTGTATCCCTCTGACCTTCTTATTGACGATGAAACACAGAAATTGCATCGGAATTATATAGAAAAGTCACAATGCCGACTTAAGTACAAGAAGACTGACTCTTCTTACTGTCTATGTTTTGAACCATTCCTGTGACACTAGTTATAGATTCCGATACTTCACTTCAGTTTTACTGTATCCCTCTGACCTTCTTATTGACGTACAAACGCAGAATACTGATCGGAATTATATACAAAACGCACAATGCCGACTCAAGTGCAAGAAGACTGGCTCTTCTTACTGTCTATGTTTTGAATCATTCCTGTGACGCTAGTTATAGATTCTGATGCTTCACTATAGGTTTACTGTATCCAGCTGACCTTCTTATTGACGATGAAGGACAAAAATTGCATCGTAATTAAATACAAAAGGCACAATGCCGACTCAAGTACAAGTAGACTGGCTCTTCTTACTGTCTATGTTTTGAACCATTCCTGTGACACTAGTTATAGATTACGATGCTTCACTTCATGTCTACTGTATCCCAGTGACCTTCTTATTGACGATGAATCACATAAAGTGCATCGGAATTAAAAACAAAAGGCACAATGCCTGACTTACGTACAAGAAAACTGACTCTTCTTACTGTCTATTTTTGAACCATTCCTGTGACACTAGTTATAGATTCCGATGCTTCACTTCAGGTTTACTGTATCCCTCTGACCTTCTTATTGACGATGAAACACTGAAATTGCATCGGAATTAAATACAAAAGGCACAATGCAGACTCAAGTACAAGAAGACTGGCTCTTCTTTTTGTCTATGTTTTGAACCATTCCTGTGACACTTGTTATGGATTCCAATGATTCACTTCAGGTTTACTGTATCCCTCAGACTTTCTTATTGACGATGAAACACAGAAACTGCATCGGAATTAAATACGAAAGGCACAATGCCGACTCAAGTACAAGAAGACTGGCTCTTCTTACTGTCTATGTTTTGAACTATTCCTGTGACACTAGTTATAGATTCCTATGCTTCACTTCAGGTTTACTGTATGCCTCTGACCTTCTTATTGACGATGAAACACAGAAATTGCATCGGAATTATTTACAAAAGGCACAATGCTGACTTAAGTACAAGAAGACTGACTCTTCTTACTGTCTATGTTTTGAACCTTTCCTGTGAGACTGGTTATTGATTCCGATGCTTCACTTCAGATTGACTGTATCCCTCTGACCTTCTTATTGACGATGAAACACAGAAATTGCATCATAATAAAATACAAAAGGCTCAATGCCGACTTAAGTACAGGAAGACTGACTCTTCTTACTGTCTATGTTTTGAACCATTCCTGTGACACTAGTTATAGATTCCGATGCTTCACTTCAGGTTTACTGTATCACTCTGACCTTCGTATTGACGATCAAACACAGAAAAGTGATCGGAATTAAATACAAAAGGCACAATGCCGACTCAAGTACAAGAAGACTGGTTCTTCTTACTGGCTATGTTTTGCAACTTTCTTGTGAGACCGGTTTTAGATTCCGATGCTTCACTTCAGGTTTACTGTATCCCTGTGCCCTTCTTATTGACGATGAATCACAGAAATTGCATCGGAATTAAATTTAAAAGACACAATGCCGACTTAAGTACACGAAAACTGACTCTTCATACTGTCTATGTTTTGAACCATTCCTGTGGCACTAGTTATAGATTCCGATGCCTCACTTCAGGATTACTGTATCCCCCTGACCTTCTTATTGACGATGAAGCTCAGAATTTGCATCGGAATTAAATACAAAAGGCACAGTGCCGAGTGAAGTACAAGAAGACTGACTCCTTCTATTGCCTACGTTGTGAACCATTCCGGTGAAACTATTTATAGATTCCGATGCTTCACTTCAGGTTTACTGTAGCCCTCTGACCTTCTTATTGACGATGAACCACTGAAATTGCATCGGAATTAAATACAAAAGGCACAATGCGGACTCAAGTACAAGAGGACTGGCTCTTCTTACTGTCTATGTTTTGAACCATTCCTGTGACACTAGTTATAGATTCCGATGCTTCACTTCAGGTTTACTGTATCCCTCTGACCTTCTTATTGACGATGAAACACAGAAATTGCATCGGAATTATATAGAAAAGGCACAATGCTGACTTAAGTACAAGAAGACTGACTCTTCTTACTGTCTATGTTTTGAACCATTCCTGTGACACTAGTTATAGATTCCGATACTTCACTTCAGTTTTACTGTATCCCTTTGACCTTCTTATTGACGATCAAACGCAGAATACTGATCGGAATTATATACAAAAGGCACAATGCCGACTCAAGTGCAAGAAGACTGGCTCTTCTTACTGTCTATGTTTTGAACCATTCCTGTGACACTAGTTATAGATTCTGATGCTTCACTATAGGTTTACTGTATCCAGCTGACCTTCTTATTGACGATGAAGGACAGAAATTGCATCGTAATTAAATAAAAAAGGCACAATGCCGACTCAAGTACAAGTAGACTGGCTCTTCTTACTGTCTATGTTTTGAACCATTTCTGTGACACTAGTTATAGATTACGATGCTTCACTTCATGTCTGCTGTATCCCTCTAAGCTTCTTATTGACGATGAAACACAGAAATTGCATCGGAATTAAATACAAAAGGCACAATGCCGACTTAAGAACAAGTAGACTGACACTTCTTACTGTCTATGTTTTGAACCATTCCTGTGACACTAGTTATAGATTCCGATGCTTCACTTCAATTTTACTGCATCCCTCTGGCCGTCTTATTCATGATGAAACACAGAAATTGCATCGGAATTAAATACAAAATGCACAATGACGACTCAAGTACAAGTAGACAAGCTCTCCTTACTGTCTATGTTTTGAACTATTCCCGTGACACTACGTATAGAATCCGATGATTCACTTCAGGTCTACTGTATCCCTCTGAGCTTCTTATTGACGATGGATCACAGAAAATGCATCGGAATTAAATACAATAGGCACAATGCCGACTTCAGTACAAGTAGACTGACTCTTCTTACTCTCTATGTTTTGAACCATTCCTGTGACACTAGTTATAGATTCCGATGCTTCACTTCAGTCTTACTGAATCCCTCTGACCGTCTTATTGATGATGAAACACAGAAATTGCATCGCAATTAAATACAAAAGGCACAATGACGACTCAAGTACAAGAAATCTGGCTCTTCTTACTGTCCATATTTTGAACCTTTCCTGTGAGATCGGTTTTGGAATCCGATGCTTCACTTCAGGTTTACTGTATCCCTTGGACTTTCTTATTGACGACGAAACACAGAAATTGCATCGGAATTAAATTTAAAAGGCACAATGCCGACTTAAGTACAAGAAAACTGACTCTTCATGTGTCTATGTTTTGAACCATTCCTGTGGCACTAGTTATAGATTCCGATGCCTCACTTCAGGATTACTGTATCCCCCTGACCTTCTTATTGACGATGAAGCTCAGAAGTTGCATCGGAATTAAATACAAAAGGCACAGTGCCGAGTGAAGTACAAGAAGACTGACTCCTTCTATTGCCTACGTTGTGAACCATTCCGGTGAAACTATTTATAGATCCCGATGCTTCACTTCAGGTTTACTGTATCCCTCTGACCTTCTTATTGACGATGAACCACTGAAATTGCATCGGAATTAAATACAAAAGGCACAATGCGGACTCAAGTACAAGAGGACTGGCTCTTCTTACTGTCTAAGTTTTGAACCATTCCTGTGACACTAGTTATAGATTCCGATGCTTCACTTCAGGTTTACTGTATCCCTCTGACCTTCTTATTGACGATGAAACACAGAAATTGCATCGGAATTATATAGAAAAGGCACAATGCTGACTTAAGTACAAGAAGACTGACTCTTCTTACTGTCTATGTTTTGAACCATTCCTGTGACACTAGTTATAGATTCCGATACTTCACTTCAGTTTTACTGTATCCCTCTGACCTTCTTATTGACGATCAAACGCAGAATACTGATCGGAATTATATACAAAAGGCACAATGCCGACTCAAGTGCAAGAAGACTGGCTCTTCTTACTGTCTATGTTTTGAACCATTCCTGTGACACTAGTTATAGATTCTGATGCTTCACTATAGGTTTACTGTATCCAGCTGACCTTCTTATTGACGATGAAGGACAGAAATTGCATCGTAATTAAATAAAAAAGGCACAATGCCGACTCAAGTACAAGTAGACTGGCTCTTCTTACTGTCTATGTTTTGAACCACTCCTGTGACACTAGTTATAGATTACGATGCTTCACTTCATGTCTGCTGTATTCCTCTAAGCTTCTTATTGACAATGAAACACAGAAATGGCATCGGAATGAAATACAAAAGGCACAATGCCGACTTAAGAACAAGTAGACTGACACTTCTTACTGTCTATGTTTTGAACCATTCCTGTGACACTAGTTATAGATTCCGATGCTTCACTTCAATTTTACTGCATCCCTCTGGCCGTCTTATTGATGATGAAACACAGAAATTGCATCGGAATTAAATACAAAATGCACAATGACGACTCAAGTACAAGTAGACAGGCTCTTCTTACTGTCTATGTTTTGAACTATTCCCGTGACACTACGTATAGAATCCGATGATTCACTTCAGGTCTACGGTATCCCTCTGAGCTTCTTATTGACGATGGATCACAGAAAATGCATCGGAATTAAATACAAAAGGCATAATGCCGACTTAAGTACAAGTAGACTGACTCTTCTTACTCTCTATGTTTTGAACCATTCCTGTGACACTAGTTATAGATTCCGATGCTTCACTTCAGTCTTACTGAATCCCTCTGACCGTCTTATTGATGATGAAACACATAAATTGCATCGCAATTAAATACAAAAGGCACAATGACGACTCAAGTACAAGAAATCTGGCTCTTCTTACTGTCCATATTTTGAACCTTCCCTGTGAGATCGGTTTTGGAATCCGATGCTTCACTTCAGGTTTACTGTATCCCTTGGACTTTCTTATTGACGACGAAACACAGAAATTGCATCGGAATTTAATAGAAAAGGCACAATGCCGACTTAACTACATGAAAACTGGCTCTTCTTCCTGTCTATGTTTTGAACCATTCCTGTGACACTAGTTATAGATTACGATGCTTCACTTCATGTTTACTGTATCCCTCTGACCTTATTATTGACGATGAATCACAGCAATTGGATCTTCATGAAATGCAAAAGGCACAATGCAGACCTAAGTACAAGAAAACTGACTCTTCTTACTGTTTATGTTTTGAAACATTCCTGTGACACTAGTTATAGATTCCGATGCTTCACTTCAGGTTTACTGTATCCCTCTGACCATCTTATTGACGATGAAACACAGAAATTGCATCGGAATGAGATACAAAAGGCACAATGCCGACTTAAGTACAAGTAGACTGGCTCTTCTTACTGTCTATGTTTTGAACCATTCCCGTGACACTAGGTATAGATTCCGATGATTCACTTCAGGTCTACTGTATCCCTCTGAGCTTCTTATTGACGATGGAACACAGAAAATGCATCGGAATTAAATACAAAAGGCACAATGCGTACTCAAGTACAAGAAGACTGGCTCTTCTTACTGTCAATGTTTTGAACAATACCTATGACTCTAGTTATAGATTCCGATGCTTCACTTGAGGTTTACTGTATCCCTCTGACCTTCTTATTGACGATGAAACACAGAAATTGCATCGGAATTATATAGAAAAGGCACAATGCCGACTTAAGTACAAGAAGACCGACTCTTCTTACTGTCTATGTTTTGAACCATTCCTGTGTCACTAGTTATAGATTCCGATACTTCACTTCAGTTTTACTGTATCCCTCTGACCTTCTTATTGACGTTCAAACGCAGAACACTGATCGGAATTATATACAAAAGGCACAATGCCGAGTCAAGTACAAGAAGATTGGCTCTTCTTACTGTCTATGTTTTGAACCATTCCTGTGACACTAGTTATAGATTCTGATGCTTCACTATAGGTTTACTGTATCCAGCTGACCTTCTTATTGACGATGAAGCACAGAAATTGCATCGTAATTAAATACAAAAGGCACAATGCCGACTCTAGTACAAGTAGTCTGGCTCTTTTTACTGTCTATGTTTTGAACCGTTCCTGTGACACTAGTTATAGATTACGATGCTTCACTTCATGTCTACTGTATCCCTCTAAGCTTCTTATTGACGATGAAACACAGAAATTGCATCGGAATTAAATACAAAAGGCACAATGACGACTCAAGTACAAGTAGACTGGCTCTTCTTACTGTCTATGTTTTGAACTATTCCCGTGACACTAGTTATAGATTCCGATGCTTAACTTCAGTTTTGCTGTATCCCTCTGACCTTCTTATTGACGATGAAACACAGAAATTGCATCGGAATTAATTGCAAAAGGCTCAATTCCGACTCAAGTACAAGAAGACTGACTCTTCCTACTGTCTATGTTTTGAACCATTACTGTGACACTAGTTTTAGATTCCGATGCTTCACTGCAGGTTTACTGTATCCCTCTGACCTCCTTAGTGACGATGTAACGCAGAAATTTTATCTTAATTGAATACAAATGGCACAATGCCGACGTTAGTACAAGAAGACTGACTCTTCTTACAGTGTATGTATTGAACCATTCCTGAGACACTAGTTATAGATTCCGATGCTTCACTTCAGGTTTACTGTATCCCTCTGACATTCTCATTGACGATCAAACACAGAAATTACATCGGAATGAAATACAAAAGGCACAATGCCGACTCAAGTACAAGTAGACTGGCTCTTCTTACTGTCTATGTTTTGAACCATTCCCGTGACACTAGGTATAGATTCCGATGATTCACTTCAGGTCTACTGTATCCCTCTGAGCTTCTTATTGACGATGGAACACAGAAAATGCATCGGAATTAAATACAAAAGGCACAATGCCGACTTAAGTACAAGTAGACTGACTCTTCTTACTGTCTATGTTTTGAACCATTCCTGTGACACTAGTTACAGATTCTGATGCTTCTCTTCAGTCTTACTGAATCCCTCTGACCGTCTTATTGATGATGAAACTCCGAAATTGCATCGGAATTAAATACAAAAGGCAAAATGACGACTCAAGTACAAGAAGACTGACTCTTCCTACTGTCTATGTTTTGAACCATTACTGTGACACAAGTTTTACATTCCGATGCTTCACTCCAGGTTTACTGTATCCCTCTGACCTCCTTATTGACGATGAAACACAGAAATTGCATCTTAATTGAATACAAAAGGCACAATGCCGACTTAAGTACAAGAAGACTGACTCTTCTTACTGTCTATGTTTTGAACCACTCCTGTGACACTAGCTATAGATTCCGATGCTACAATTCAGGTTCACTGTATCCCTTTGACCTTCTTGTTGACGATGAAACACAGAAATTGCATCGGAATTAAATACAAAAGGCGCAATGCCGACTTAGGTAAAGGACAACTGACTCTTCTTACTGTCTATGTTTTTAACCATCGCTGAGACACTAGTTATAGACTCCGATGCTTCACTCCAGGTTTACTGTATCCCTTGGACCTTCTTAATGACGATGAAACACAGAAATTGCATCAGAATTAAATACAAAAGGCACAATGCCGACTTAAGTACAAGAATACTGACTCTTCTTACTGTCTATGTTTTGAACCATCCCTGTGACGCTAGTTATAGATTCCGATTCTTCACTTCAGGTTTACTGTATCCCTTGGACCTTCTTATTGACGATGAAACACAGAAATTGTATCGGAATTAAATACAAAAGACACAATGCCGACTTAGGTACGAGAAGACTGGCACTTCTTAGTGTCTATGTTTTGAACCATTCCTGTGACACTAGTTACAGATTCCGATGCTTCACTCCAGGTTTACTGTATCCCTTGGACCTTCTTATTGACGATGAAACACAGAAATTGCATCGGAATTATATACAAAAGGCACAATGCCGACTTAACTACAAGAAGACTGACTCTTCTTACTGACAATGTTTTGAACCATTCCTGTGACACTAGTTATAGATTCCGATGCTTCACTTCAGGTTCACTGTATCCCTCAGACCTTCTCATTGACGATGAAACACAGAAATTGCATCGGAATTAAATACAAAAGGCACAATGCCGACTTAAGTACAAGAAGACTGACTCTTCTTACTGACTATGTTTGGAACCATTCCTGTGACACTAGTTATAGATTCAGATGCTTCACTTCCGGTTTACTGTATCCATCTGACCTCCTTATTGACGATGAAACAGAGAAATTGCATCTTAATTGAACACAAAAGGCACAATGCCGACTTAGGTACAAGAAGACTGACTCTTCTTACTGTCTGTGTTTTGAACCATTCCTGTGACACTACTAATAGATTCCGATGCTTCACTTCAGGTTCACTGTATCCCTCTGACCCTCGTATTGACGATGAAACACAAAAATTGCATCGGAATTAAATACAAAAGTGACATTCCGACTTAAGTACAAGATGACTGACTCTTCTTACTGTCTATGTTTTGTACCATTCCTGTGACACTAGTTATAGATTCCGATGCTTCACTCCAGGTTTAGTGTATCTCTTGGACCTTCTTATTGACGATGAAACACAGAAATTGCATCGGAATTAAATACAAAAGGCACAATGCCGACTTAAGTACAAGAAGACTGACTTCTTACTGACTATGTTTTGAACCATTCCTGGGACACAAGTTATAGATTCCGATGCATCACTTCAGGTTTACTGTATCCCTTGCACCTTCTTATTGACGATGAAACACAGAAATTGCATCGGAATTAAATACAAAAGGCACAATGCCGACTTAAGTACAAGAAGACTGACTCTTCCTACTGTCTATGATTTGAACCATTGCAGTGACACTAGTTTTAGATTCCGATGCTTCACTTCAGGTTCACTGTATCCCTCAGACCTTCTCATTGACGATGAAACACAGAAATTGCATCGGAATTAAATACAAAAGGCGCAATGCCGACTTAAGTACAAGAAGACTGGCTCTTCTTACTGACTATGTTTGGAACCATTCCTGTGACACTAGTTATAGATTCCGATGCTTCACTTCAGGTTTGCTGTATCCCTTCGTCCTTCTTATTGACGAATAAACACAGAAATTGCATCGGAATTAAGTACAAAGGGCACAATGCCGACTTAAGTACAAGAAGACTGACAGTTCTTACTGTCTATTTTTGAACCATTCCTATGGCACTAGTTATAGATTCCGATGCTTCCCTTCAGGTTTACTGTATCCCTCAGACCTTCTTATTGACGATGAAACACAGAAATTGCATCGGAATAAAATACAAAAGGCACAATGCCGACTTAAGTACAAGGAGACTGACTCTTCCTACTGCCTATGTTTTGAACCATTCTTCTGACACTACTTATAGATTCCGATGCTTCACTCCAGGTTTACAGTATCCCTTGGACGTTCTTATTGACGATGAAACACAGGTATTGCATCGGAATTGCATAGAAAAGGCACAATGCCGACATAAGTACAAGAAGACTGACTCTTCCAACTTTCTATGTATTGAACCACTCCTGTGACATTAGTTATAGATTCCGATGCTTCAGTTCAGGTTTAATGTATCCCTTGAACCTTCTTGTTGACGATGAAACACAGAAATTGCATCGGAACTAAATACAAAAGGCACAATGCCGACTTAAGTACAAGAAGACTGATTCTTCTTACCAAATATGTTTGATTCATTCCTGTGACACTAGTTATAGATTCCGATGCTTCACTCCAGGTTTACTGTATCCCTTGGACCTTCTTATTGACGATGAAACACAGAAATTGCATCGGAATTTAATACAAAAGGCACAATGCCGACTTAAGTACAAGAAGACTGACTCTTCTTACTGACTATGTTTTGAACCATTCCTCTGACACTAGTTATAGATTCCGATGCTTCACTCCCGGTTTACTGTATCCCTTGGACCTTCTTATTGACGATGAAACACAGGAATTGCATTGGAATTAAATACAAAAGGCACAATGCCGACTTAAGTACAAGAAGACTGACTCTTCTTACTGACTATGTTTTGAACCATTCCTGTGACACTAGTTATAGTTTCCGATGCTTCACTCCTGGTTTACTGTGTCCCTTGGACCTTCTTATTGACGATGAAACACAGAAAATGCATCGGAGTTAAATACTAAAGGCACAATGCCGACTTAAGTACAAGAAGACTGATTCTTCTTACTGTCTATGTTTTGAACCATTCCTGTGACACTAGTTATAAATTCCGATGCTTCACTCCAGGTTTACTGTATCCCTTGGACCTTCTTATTGACAATGAAACACAGAAATTGCATCGGAATTAAATACAAAAGGCACAATGCCGACTTAAGTTCAAGAAGACTGACTCTTCTTACTGAGTATGTTTTGAACCAATCCTGTGACATTAGTTATAGATTCCGATACTTCACTTCAGGTTTACTGCATCCCTCTGACCCTCTTATTGACGATGAAACACAGAAATTGCATCGGAATTAAATACAAAAGTCACATTCCGACTTAAGTACAAGATGACTGACTCTTCTTACTGTCTATGTTTTGAACAATTCCTGTGACACTAGTTATTTATTCCGATGCTGCACTCCAGGTTTACTGTGTCCCTTGGCCCTTCTTATTGACGATGAAACACAGAAATTGCATCGGAATGAAATACAAAAGGCACAATGCCGACTTAAGTACAAAAAGACTGACTCTTCTTACTGACTATGTTTTCAACCATTCCTGAGACACTAGTTATAGATTCCGATGCTTCACTTCAGGTTTACTGAATTCCTTGGCCCTTCTTATTGACGATGAAGCACAGAAATGGTATCGGAATTAAATACAGAAGGCACAATGCCGACTTAAGTACAAGAAGACTGACATTTCTTAATGACTATGTTTTGAACCATTCCTGTGACACTAGTTATAGTTTCCGATGCTTCACTCCTGGTTATTGTGTCCCTTGGACCTTCTTATTGACGATGAAACACAGAAAACGCATCGGAGTTAAATACAAACGGCACAATGCCGACTTAAGTACAAGAAGACTGATTCTTCTTACTGTCAATGTTTTGAACCATTCCTGTGACACTAGTTATAAATTCCGATGCTTCACTCCAGGTTTACTGTATCCCTTGGACCTTCTTATTGACGATGAAACACAGAAATTGCATCGGAATTAAATACAAAAGGCACAATGGCGACTTAAGTTCAAGAAGACTGACTCTTCTTACTGAGTATGTTTTGAACCAATCCTGTGACATTAGTTATAGATTCCGATGCTTCACTTCAGGTTTACTATATCCCTTTGACCCTCTTATTGACGATGAAACACAGAAATTGCATCGGAATTAAATACAAAAGTCACATTCCGACTTAAGTACAAGATGACTGACTCTTCTTACTGTCTATGTTTTGAACAATTCCTGTGACACTAGTTATGGATTCCGATGCTGCACTCCAGGTTTACTGTGTCCCTTGGCCCTTCTTATTGACGATGAAACACAGAAATTGCATCGGAATGAAATACAAACGGCACAATGCCGACTTAAGTACAAGAAGACTGACTCTTCTTACTGACTATGTTTTCAACCATTCCTGGGACACTAGTTATAGATTCCGATGCTTCACTTCAGGTTTACTGATTCCCTTGGACCTTCTTATTGACGATGAAACACAGAAATTGCATCGGAATTAAATACAAAAGGCACAATGCCGACTTCAGAACAAGGATACTGACTGTTCTTACTGTCTATGCTTTTAACAATCGCTGAGACACTAGTTATAGATTCCGATGCTTCACTCCAGGTTTACTGTATCACTTGGACCATCTTAGTGACGATGAAACACAGAAATTGCATCTGAATTAAATACAAAAGGGACAATGCCGACTTAAGTACAAGAATTCTGACTCTTCTTACTGACTATGATTTGAACCATTCCTGTGACACTAGTTATAGATTCCGATGCTTCACTTCAGGTTTACTGACTCCCTTGGACCTTCTTATTGACGATGAAACACAGAAATGGTATCGGAATTAAATACAGAAGGCACAATGCCGACTTAAGTACAAGAAGACAGACGCTTCCTACTGTCTATGTTTTGAACCATTTCTGTGACACTAGTTATAGATTCCGATGCTTCACTTCAGGTTTACTGTATCCCTCTGACCCTCTTATTGACGATGAAACACAGAAATTGCATCGGAATTAAATACAAAAGGCACATTCCGACTTAAGTACAAGATGACTGACTCTTCTTACTGTCTATGTTTTGAACCATTCCTGTGAAACTAGTTACAGATTCCGATGCTTCACTCCAGGTTTACTGTGTCCCTTGGACCTTCTTGTTGACGATGAAACACAGAAATTGCATTGGAATTAAATACAAAAGGCACAATGCCGACTTAAGTACAAGAAGACTGACTCTTCTTACTGACTATGATTTGAACCATTCCTGTGACACTAGTTATAGATTCCGATGCTTCACTTCAGGTTTACTGTATCCCTCTGACCCTCTTATTGACGATGAAACACAGAAATTGCATCGGAATTAAATAGAAAAGGCACAGTGCCGAATTAAGTACAAGAAGACAGTCGCTTCCTACTGTCTATGTTTTGAACCATTCCTGTGACACTAGTTATAGATTCCGATGCTTCACTTCAGGTTTACTGTATCCCTCTGACCCTCTTATTGACGATGAAACACAGAAATTGCATCGGAATTAAATACAAAAGGCACATTCCGACTTAAGTACAAGGTGACTGACTCTTCTTACTGTCTATGTTTTGAACCATTCCTGTGAAACTAGTTATAGATTCCAATGCTTCACTCCAGCTTTACTGTGTCCCTTGGACCTTCTTATTGACGATGGGACACAGAAATTGCATCGGAATTAAATACAAAAGGCACAATGCCGACTTAAGTACAAGAAGACTGATTCTTCTTACTGTCTATGTTTGAACCATTCCTGTGACACTAGTTATAAATTCCGATGCTTCACTCCAGGTTTACTGTATCCCTTGGACCTTCTTGTTGACGATGAAACACAGAAATTGCATCGGAATTAAATACAAAAGGCACAATGCCGACTTAAGTACAAGAAGACTGACTCTTCTTACTGACTATGTTTTGAACCATTCCTGTGACACTAGTTATAGATTCCGATGCTTCACTCCAGATTTACCGTATCCCTTAGTCATCCTTATTGACAATGAAAGACAGAAATTCCATCGGAATGAAATACAAAAGGCACAATGCTGACTTAAGTACAACAAGACTGACTCTTCCTACTGTCTACGTTTGAACCATTCCTGTGACACTAGTTATAGATTCCGATGCTTCACTCCAGGTTTACTGTATCCCTTGGACCTTCTTATTGACGATGAAACACAGAAATTGCATCGGAATTAAATAGAAAAGGCACAATGCCGACTTAAGTACAAGAAGACTGACTCTTCCTACTGTCTATGTTTTGAACCAATCCTGTGACACTAGTTATAGATTCCGAAGCTTCACTTCAGGTTTACTGTATCCCTCTGACCCTCTTATTGACGATGAAACACAGAAATTGCATCGGAATTAAATACAAAAGGCACATTCCGACTTAAGTACAAGATGAATGACTCTTCTTACTGTCTACGATTTGAACCATGCCTGTAAAACTAATTATAGATTCCGATGCTTCACTCCAGGTTTACTGTGTCCCTTGGACCTTCTTATTGACGATGAAACACAGAAATTGCATCGGAGTTAAATACAAAAGGCACAATGCCGACTTAAGTACAAGAAGACTGATTCTTCGTACTGTCTATGTTTTGAACCATTCCTGTGACACTAGTTATAAATTCCGATGCTTCACTCCAGGTTTACTGTATCCCTTGGACCTTCTTGTTGACGATGAAGCACAGAAATTGCATCGGAATTAATACAAAAGGCACAATGCCGACTTAAGTTCAAGAAGACTGACTCTTGTTACTGACTATGTTTTGAACTATTCCTGTGACATTAGTTATAGATTCCGATGCTTCACGTCAGGATTACTGCATCCCTCTGACCCTCTTATTGACGATGAAACACAGAAATTGCATCGGAATTAAATTCAAAAGTCACATTCCGACTTAAGTACAAGATGACTGACTCCTCTTACTGTCTATGTTTTGAACAATTCCTGTGACACTAGTTATAGATTCCGATGCTGCACTCCAGGATTACTGTATCCCTTGGACCTTCTTATTGACGATGAAACACAGAAATTGCATCGGAATTAAATGCAAAAGGCACAATGCCGACTTCAGAACAAGGATACTGACTCTTCTTAGTGTCTATGTTTTTTACCATCGCTGAGACACTAGTTATAGATTCCGATGCTTCACTCCAGGTTTACTGTATCCCTTGGACCATCTTAGTGACGATGAAACACAGAAATTGCATCTGAATTAAATACAAAAGGGACAATGCCGACTTAAGTACAAGATTTCTGACTCTTCTTACTGACTATGGTTTGAACCATTCCTGTGACACTAGTTATAGATTCCGATGCTTCACTTCAGGTTTACTGTATCGCTTGGACCTTCTTATTGACGATGAAACACAGAAATGGTATCGGAATTAAATACAGAAGGCACAATGCCGACTTAAGTACAAGAAGACTGACTCTTCTTACTGATTATGTTTTGAACCATTCCTGTGACACTAGTTATAGATTCCGATGCTTCACTTCAGGTTTACTGTACACCTCTGACCCTCTTATTGACGATGAAACACAGAAATTGCATCGGAATTAAATACAAAAGTCACATTCCGACTTAAGTACAAGATGACTGACTCTTCTTACTGTCTATGTTTTGAACCATTCCTGTGACACTAGTTATAGATTCCGATGCTGCACTCCTGGTTTACTGTGTCCCTTGGCCTTTCTTATTGACGATTAAACACAGAAATTGCATCGGAATGAGATACAAAAGGCACAATGCCGACTTAAGTACAAGAAGACTGACTCTTCCTACTGTCTATGTTTTGAACCATTCCTGTGACACTACTAATAGATTCCGATGCTTCACTCCAGGTTTACTGTATCCCTTGGACCTTCTTATTGACGATGAAACACAGATATTGCATCGGAATTAAATAGAAAAGGCACAATGCCGACATAAGTACAAGAAGACTGACTCATCCTACTCTCTATGTTTGAACCATTCCTGTGACACTAGTTATAGATTCCGATGCTTCACGTCAGGTTTAATGTATCCCTTGGACCTTCTTGTTGACGATGAAACACAGAAATTGCATCGGAATTAAATACAAAAGGCACAATGCCGACTTAAGTACCAGAAGTCTGATTCTTCTTACCGACTACGTTTCATTCAGTCCTGTGACACTAGTTACAGATTCCGATGCATCGGTCCAGGTTTACAATATCCTTTGGACCTTCTTATTGACGATGAAACACAGAAATTGCGTCGGAATTAAATACAAAAGGCACAATGCCGACTTAAGTACAAGAAGACTGACTCTTCTTACTGACTATGTTTTGAACCATTCCTGTGACACTAGTTATGGATTCCGATTCTTCACTCCAGGATTACCGTATCCCTTGCACCTTCTTATTGCCGATGAAACACAGAAATTGCATCGGAATTAAATAGAAAAGGCACACTGCCGACTTAAGTACAAGAAGACTGACTCTCCCTACTGTCAATGCTTTGAACCATTCCTGTGACACTAGTTATAGATTCCGATGCTTCACTTCATGTTTAATGTATCCCTTGGACCTTCTTGTTGACGATGAATCACAGAAATTGCATCGGAATTAAATACAAAAGGCACAATGCCGACTTAAGTACAAGAAGACTGAATCTTCTTACCGACTATGATTTGATTCATTCCTGTGACACTAGTTACAGATTCCGATGCTTGACTCCCGGTTTACTGTATCCCTTGGACCTTCTTATTGACGATGAAACACAGAAATTGCATCCGAATTAAATACAAAAGGCACAATGCCGAGTTAAGTACAAGAAGACTGACTCTTCTTACTGTCTATGTGTTTAACCATCGCTGAGACACTAGTTATAGATTCCGATGCTTCACTCCAGGTTTACTGTATCCCTTGGACCTTCTTATTGACGATGAAACACAGAAATTGCATCGGAATTTAATACAAAAGGCACAATGCCGACTTAAGTACAAGAGGACTGACTCTTCTTACTGTCTTTGTTTGAACCACTCCTATGACACTAGTTATAGATTCCGATGCTTCACTTCAGGTTTACTGTATCCCTCAGACCTTCTTATTGACGATGAAACACAGAAATTGCATCGGAATAAAATACAAAAGGCACAATGCTGACTTAAGTACAAGAAGACTGACTCTTCCCACTGTCTATGTTTTGAACCATTTCTGTGACACTACTTATAGATTCCGATGCTTCACTCCAGGTTTACTGTATCACTTGGACCTTCTTGTTGACGATGAAACACAGATATTGCATCGGAATTGAATAGAAAAGGCACAATGCCGACATAAGTACAAGAGGACTGACTCTTCCTACTCTCTATGTTTGGACCATTCCTGTGACACTAGTTTTACATTTCGATGCTTCACTTCAGGTTCTATGTATCCCTTGGACCTTCTTGTTGACGATGAATCACAGAAATTGCATCGGAATTAATTACAAAAGGCACAATGCCGACTTAAGTACAAGAAGATTGATTCTTCTTACTGACTATGTTTTGAACCATTCCTGTGACACTAGTTATAGATTCCGATGCTTCACTCCAGGTTTACTGTATCGCTTGGACATTCTTATTGATGATGACACACAGAAGTTGCATCGGAATTAAATACAAAAGGCACAATGCCGATTTAAGTACCAGAAGACTCACTCTTCCTACTGTCTATGTTTTGAACCATTCCAGTGACACTAGTTTTAGATTCCGATGCTTCACTTCAGGTTTACTGTATCCCTCTGACCCTCTTATTGACGATGAAACACAGAAATTGCATCGGAATTAAATACAAAAGGCACATTCCGACTTAAGTACAAGATGACTGACTCTTCTTACTGTCTATGTTTTGAACCATTCCTGTGAAACTAGTTATAGATTCCGATGCTTCACTCCAGGTTTACTGTGTCCCTTGGACCTTCTTGTTGACGATGAAACACAGAAATTGCATTGGAATTAAATACAAAATGCACAATGCTGACTTAAGTACAAGAAGACTGACTCTTCTTACTGACTATGATTTGAACCATTCTTGTGACACTAGTTATAGATTCCGATGCTTCACTTCAGGTTTACTGTATCCCTCTGACCCTCTTATTGACGATGAAACACAGAAATTGCATTGGAATTAAATAGAAAAGGCACAGTGCCGACTTAAGTACAAGAAGACAGACGCTTCCTACTGTCTATGTTTTGAACCATTCCTGTGACACTAGTTATGGATTCCGATGCTTCACTTCAGGTTTACTGTATCCCTCTGACCCTCTTATTGACGATGAAACACAGAAATTGCATCGGAATTAAATACAAAAGGCACATTCCGACTTAAGTACAAGAAGACTGACTCTTCCTACTGTCTATGTTTTGAACCAATCCTGTGACACTAGTTATAGATTCCGAAGCTTCACTTCAGGTTTACTGTATCCCTCTGACCCTCTTATTGACGATGAAACACAGAAATTGCATCGGAATTAAATACAAAAGGCACATTCCGACTTAAGTACAAGATGAATGACTCTTCTTACTGTCTATGATTTGAACCATGCCTGTAAAACTAATTATAGATTCCGATGCTTCACTCCAGGCTTACTGTGTCCCTTGGACCTTCTTATTGACGATGAAACACAGAAATTGCATCGGAGTTAAATACAAAAGGCACAATGCCGACTTAAGTACAAGAAGACTGATTCTTCGTACTGTCTATGTTTTGAACCATTCCTGTGACACTAGTTATAAATTCCGATGCTTCACTCCAGGTTTACTGTATCCCTTGGACCTTCTTATTGACGATGAAGCACAGAAATTGCATCGGAATTAAATACAAAAGGCACAATGCCGACTTAAGTTCAAGAAGACTGACTCTTGTTACTGACTATGTTTTGAACTATTCCTGTGACATTAGTTACAGATTCCGATGCTTCACTTCAGGATTACTGCATCCCTCTGACCCTCTTATTGACGATGAAACACAGAAATTGCATCGGAATTAAATTCAAAAGTCACATTCCGACTTAAGTACAAGATGACTGACTCCTCTTACTGTCTATGTTTTGAACAATTCCTGTGACACTAGTTATAGATTCCGATGCTGCACTCCAGGATTACTGTATCCCTTGGACCTTCTTATTGACGATGAAACACAGAAATTGCATCGGAATTAAATGCAAAAGGCACAATGCCGACTTCAGAACAAGGATACTGACTCTTCTTACTGTCTATGTTTTTTACCATCGCTGAGACACTAGTTATAGATTCCGATGCTTCACTCCAGGTTTACTGTATCCCTTGGACCATCTTAGTGACGATGAAACACAGAAATTGCATCTGAATTAAATACAAAAGGGACAATGCCGACTTAAGTACAAGATTTCTGACTCTTCTTACTGACTATGGTTTGAACCATTCCTATGACACTAGTTATAGATTCCGATGCTTCACTTCAGGTTTACTGTATCGCTTGGACCTTCTTATTGACGATGAAACACAGAAATGGTATCGGAATTAAATACAGAAGGCACAATGCCGACTTAAGTACAAGAAGACTGACTCTGCTTACTGATTATGTTTTGAACCATTCCTGTGACACTAGTTATAGATTCCGATGCTTCACTTCAGGTTTACTGTACACCTCTGACCCTCTTATTGACGATGAAACACAGAAATTGCATCGGAATTAAATACAAAAGTCACATTCCGACTTAAGTACAAGATGACTGACTCTTCTTACTGTCTATGTTTTGAACCATTCCTGTGACACTAGTTATAGATTCCGATGCTGCACTCCTGGTTTACTGTGTCCCTTGGCCCTTCTTATTGACGATTAAACACAGAAATTGCATCGGAATGAGATACAAAAGGCACAATGCCGACTTAAGTACAAGAAGACTGACTCTTCCTACTGTCTATGTTTTGAACCATTCCTGTGACACTACTAATAGATTCCGATGCTTCACTCCAGGTTTACTGTATCCCTTGGACCTTCTTATTGACGGTGAAACACAGATATTGCATCGGAATTAAATAGAAAAGGCACAATGCCGACATAAGTACAAGAAGACTGACTCATCCTACTCTCTATGTTTGAACCATTCCTGTGACACTAGTTATAGATTCCGATGCTTCACGTCAGGTTTAATGTATCCCTTGGACCTTCTTGTTGACGATGAAACACAGAAATTGCATCGGAATTAAATACAAAAGGCACAATGCCGACTTAAGTACCAGAAGTCTGATTCTTCTTACCGACTACGTTTCATTCAGTCCTGTGACACTAGTTACAGATTCCGATGCATCGGTCCAGGTTTACAATATCCTTTGGACCTTCTTATTGACGATGAAACACAGAAATTGCACCGGAATTAAATACAAAAGGCACAATGCCGACTTAAGTACAAGAAGACTGACTCTTCTTACTGACTATGTTTTGAACCATTCCTGTGACACTAGTTATGGATTCCGATGCTTCACTCCAGGATTACCGTATCCCTTGCACCTTCTTATTGCCGATGAAACACAGAAATTGCATCGGAATTAAATAGAAAAGGCACAATGCCGACTTAAGTACAAGAAGACTGACTCTTCCTACTGTCAATGCTTTGAACCATTCCTGTGACACTAGTTATAGATTCCGATGCTTCACTTCATGTTTAATGTATCCCTTGGACCTTCTTGTTGACGATGAATCACAGAAATTGCATCGGAATTAAATACAAAAGGCACAATGCCGACTTAAGTACAAGAAGACTGAATCTTCTTACCGACTATGATTTGATTCATTCCTGTGACACTAGTTATAGATTCCGATGCTTCACTCCCGGTTTACTGTATCCCTAGGACCTTCTTATTGACGATGAAACACAGAAATTGCATCCGAATTAAATAGAAAAGGCACAATGCCGAGTTAAGTACAAGAAGACTGACTCTTCTTACTGTCTATGTGTTTAACCATCGCTGAGACACTAGTTATAGATTCCGATGCTTCACTCCAGGTTTACTGTATCCCTTGGACCTTCTTATTGACGATGAAACACAGAAATTGCATCGGAATTTAATACAAAAGGCACAATGCCGACTTAAGTACAAGAAGACTAACTCTTCTTACTGACTATGTTTTGAACCAGTCCTGTGACACAAGTTATAGATTCCGATGCTTCACTTCAGGTTTACTGTATCCCTTGGACCTTCTTATTGACGATGAAACACAAAAATTGCATCGGAATGAAATACAAAAGGCACAATGCCGACTTAACTACAAGAAGATTGACTCTTCTTAGTATCTATGTTTTGAACCATTCCTGTGACACTAGTTATAGATTCCGATGCTTCCCTTCAGGTTTACTGTATCCCTCTGACCCTCTTATTGACGGTGAAACACAGAAATTGCATCGGAATTAAGTACAAAAGTCACATTCCGACTTAAGTACAAGATGACTGACTCTTCTTACTGTCTATGTTTGGAACCATTCCTGTAACACTAGTTATAGATTCCGATGCTTCACTTCTGGTTTACTGTATCCCTTGGACCTTCTTATTGACGATGAAACACAGAAATTGCATCGGAATTAAATACAAAAGGCACAATGCGGACTTAAGTACAAGAGGACTGACTCTTCTTACTGTCTTTGTTTGAACCATTCCTATGACACTAGTTATAGATTCCGATGCTTCACTTCAGGTTTACTGTATCCCTCAGACCTTCTTATTGACGATGAAACACAGAAATTGCATCGGAATAAAATACAAAAGGCACAATGCCGACTTAAGTACAAGAAGACTGCCTCTTCCCACTGTCTATGTTTTGAACCATTTCTGTGACACTACTTATAGATTCCGATGCTTCATTCCAGGTTTACTGTATCACTTGGACCTTCTTATTGACGATGAAACACAGATATTGCATCGGAATTGAATAGAAAAGGCACAATGCCGACATAAGTACAAGAGGACTGACTCTTCCTACTCTCTATGTTTGAACCATTCCTGTGACACTAGTTATAGATTCCGATGCTTCACTTCAGGTTTTATGTATCCCTTGGACCTTCTTGTTCACGATGAAACACAGAAATTGCATCGGAATTAAATACAAAAGGCACAATGCCGACTTAAGTACAAGAAGACTGATTCTTCTTACCGACTATGTTTGATTCATTCCTGTGACACTAGTTATAGATTCCGATGCTTCAGTCCAGGTTTACTGTATCCCTTGGACCTTCTTATTGACGATGAAACACAGAAATTGCATCGGAATTTAATACAAAAGGCACAATGCCGACTTAAGTACAAGAAGACTGACTCTTCTTACTGATTATGCTTTGAACCATTCCTGTGATACTAGTTATGGATTCCGATGCTTCACTCCCGGTGTACTATAACCTTTGGACCTTCTTATTGACGATGAAACACAGAAATTGCTTCGGAATTAAATACAAAAGGCACAATGCCGACTTAAGTACAAGAAGACTGACTCTTCTTACTGACTATGTTTTGAACCATTCCTGTGACACTAGTTATAGATTCCGATGCTTCACTCCAGGTTTACCGTATCCCTTGGACATCATTATTGACGATGAAACAGAGAAATTACATCGTAATTAAATACAAAAGGCACAATGCCGAATTAAGTACAAGAAGACTGACTTTTCCTACTGTCTATGTTTTGAACCAGTCCTGTGACACTAGTTATAGATTCCGATGCTTCACTCCAGGTTTACTGTATCCCTTGGACCTTCTTATTGACGATGAAACACAAAAAATTGCATCGGAATTAAATAGAAAAAGCACAATGCCGACTTAAGTACAAGAACACTGACTCTTCATACTGTCTATGTTTTGAACCATTCCTGTGACACTAGTTATAGATTCCGCTGCTTCACTTCAGGTTTAATGTATCCCTTAGACCTTCTTGTTGACGATGAATCACAGAAATTGCATCGGAATTAAATACATAAGGCACAATGCCGACTTAAGTGCAAGAAGACTGATTCTTCTTACCGACTATGTTTGATTCATTCCTGTGACACTAGTTATAGATTCCGATGCTTCAGTCCAGGTTTACTGTATCCCTTGGACCTTCTTATTGACGATGAAACACAGAAATTGCATCCGAATTGTAGACAAAAGGCACAATGCAGACTTAAGAACAAGAAGACTGACTCTTCTTACTGTCTATGTTTTTAACCATCGCTGAGACACTAGTTATAGATTCCGATGCTTCACTCCAGGTGTACTGTCTCCCTTGGACCTTCGTATTGACGATGAAACACAGAAATTGCATCGGAATTAAATATAAAAGGCACAATGCCGACATAAGTACAAGAAGACTGACTCTTCTTACTGACTATGTTTTGAACCATTCCTGTGACACTAGTTATAGATTCCGATGCTTCACTCCAGGTTTACCGTATCCCTTGGACATCCTTATTGACGATGAAACACAGAAATTGCATCGGAATTAAATACAAAAGGCACAGTGCCGACTTAAGTACAAGAAGACTGACTCTTCCTACTGTCTATGCTTTGAACCATTCCTGTGACACTAGTTATAGATTCCGATGCTTCACTCCAGGTTTACTGTATCCCTTGGACCTTCCTATTGACGATGAAACACAGAAATTGCATCGGAATTAGATAGAAAAGGCACAATGCCGACTTAAGTACAAGAAGACTGACTCTTCCTACTGTCTATGTTTTGAACCATTCCTGTGACACTAGTTATAGATTCCGATGCTTCCCTTCAGGTTCAATGTATCCCTTGGACCTTCTTGTTGACGATGAATCACAGAAATTGCATCGGAATTAAATACAAAAGGCACAATGCCGACTTAAGTACAAGAAGATTGATTCTTCTTACTGACTATGCTTTGAACCATTCCTGTGACACTAGTTATAGATTCCGATGCTTCACTCCAGGTTTACTGTATCGCTTGGACCTTCTTATTGATGATGACACACAGAAGTTGCATCGGAATTAAATACAAAAGGCACAATGCCGACTTAAGTACCAAAAGACTCACTCTTCCTACTGTCTATGTTTTGAACCATTCCAGTGACACTAGTTTTAGATTCCGATGCTTCACTTCAGGTTTACTGTATCCCTCAGACCTTCCCATTGACGATGAAACACAGAAATTGCATCGGAATTAAATACAAGAGGCGTAATGCCGACTTAAGTACAAGAAGACTGACTCTTCTTAGTGACTATGTTTTCAACCATTCCTCTGACACTAGTTATAGATTCCGATGCTTCACTTCAGGTTCACTGTAACCCTTTGACCTTCTTATTGACGATGAAACACAGAAATTGCACCGGAATTAAATACAAAAGGCACAATGCCGACTTAACTACAAGAAGACTGACTCTTCTTACTGTCAATGTTTGAACCATTCCTATGACACTAGTTGTAGATTCCGATGCTTCACTTCAGGTTTACTGTATCCCTTGGACCTTCTTATTGACGATGAAACACAGAAATTGCATCGGAACTTAATACAAAAGGCACAATGCCGACATACGTACAAGAAGACTGACTCTTCTTACTGACTATGTTTTGAACCATTCCTGTGACACTAGTTATAGATTCCGATGCTTCACTCCCGGTTTACTGAATCCCTTGGACCTTCTTAATGACGATGAAACACTGAAATTGCATCGGAATTAAATACAAAAGGCACAATGCCGACTTAAGTACAAGAAGACTGACTCTTCTTGCTGACTATGTTTTGAACCATTCCTGTGACACTAGTTATAGATTCCGATGCTTCACTTCTGGTTTACTGTATCCCTTGGACCTTCTTATTGACGATGAAACACAGAAATTGCATCGGAATTAAATACAAAAGGCACAATGCCGACTTAAGTACAAGAGGACTGACTCTTCTTACTGTCTTTGTTTGAACCACTCCTATGACACTAGTTATAGATTCCGATGCTTCACTTCAGGTTTACTGTATCCCTCAGACCTTCTTATTGACGATGAAACACAGAAATTGCATCGGAATAAAATACAAAAGGCACAATGCTGACTTAAGTACAAGAAGACTGACTCTTCCCACTGTCTATGTTTTGAACCATTTCTGTGACACTACTTATAGATTCCGATGCTTCACTCCAGGTTTACTGTATCACTTGGACCTTCTTGTTGACGATGAAACACAGATATTGCATCGGAATTGAATAGAAAAGGCACAATGCCGACATAAGTACAAGAGGACTGACTCTTCCTACTCTCTATGTTTGGACCATTCCTGTGACACTAGTTTTACATTTCGATGCTTCACTTCAGGTTCTATGTATCCCTTGGACCTTCTTGTTGACGATGAATCACAGAAATTGCATCGGAATTAATTACAAAAGGCACAATGCCGACTTAAGTACAAGAAGATTGATTCTTCTTACTGACTATGTTTTGAACCATTCCTGTGACACTAGTTATAGATTCCGATGCTTCACTCCAGGTTTACTGTATCGCTTGGACCTTCTTATTGATGATGACACACAGAAGTTGCATCGGAATTAAATACAAAAGGCACAATGCCGATTTAAGTACCAGAAGACTCACTCTTCCTACTGTCTATGTTTTGAACCATTCCAGTGACACTAGTTTTAGATTCCGATGCTTCACTTCAGGTTTACTGTATCCCTCTGACCCTCTTATTGACGATGAAACACAGAAATTGCATCGGAATTAAATACAAAAGGCACATTCCGACTTAAGTACAAGATGACTGACTCTTCTTACTGTCTATGTTTTGAACCATTCCTGTGAAACTAGTTATAGATTCCGATGCTTCACTCCAGGTTTACTGTGTCCCTTGGACCTTCTTGTTGACGATGAAACACAGAAATTGCATTGGAATTAAATACAAAAGGCACAATGCTGACTTAAGTACAAGAAGACTGACTCTTCTTAC
Source organism: Schistocerca serialis cubense (assembly GCF_023864345.2). Classification (NCBI taxonomy): domain Eukaryota; kingdom Metazoa; phylum Arthropoda; class Insecta; order Orthoptera; family Acrididae; genus Schistocerca; species Schistocerca serialis. Next base: position 22,151,808 of record NC_064643.1, read on the forward strand.
TGACTATGATTTGAACCATTCCTGTGACACTAGTTATAGATTCCGATGCTTCACTTCAGGTTTACTGTATCCCTCTGACCCTCTTATTGACGATGAAACACAGAAATTGCATTGGAATTAAATAGAAAAGGCACAGTGCCGACTTAAGTACAAGAAGACAGACGCTTCCTACTGTCTATGTTTTGAACCATTCCTGTGACACTAGTTATGGATTCCGATGCTTCACTTCAGGTTTACTGTATCCCTCTGACCCTCTTATTGACGATGAAACACAGAAATTGCATCGGAATTAAATACAAAAGGCACATTCCGACTTAAGTACAAGATGACTGACTCTTCTTACTGTCTATGTTTTGAACCATTCCTGTGAAACTAGTTATAGATTCCAATGCTTCACTCCAGGTTTACTGTGTCCCTTGGACCTTCTTGTTGACGATGAAACACAGAAATTGCATCGGAATTAAATACAAAAGGCACAATGCCGACTTAAGTACAAGAAGACTGACTCTTCTTACTGACTATGTTTTGAACCATTCCTGTGACACTAGTTATAGATTCCGATGCTTCACTCCAGATTTACCGTATCCCTTAGTCATCCTTATTGACGATGAAACACAGAAATTCCATCGGAATGAAATACAAAAGGCACAATGCTGACTTAAGTACAACAAGACTGACTCTTCCTACTGTCTACGTTTGAACCATTCCTGTGACACTAGTTATAGATTCCGATGCTTCACAGCAAGGTTTACTGTATCCCTTGGACCTTCTTATTGACGATGAAACACAGAAATTGCATCGGAATTAAATAGAAAAGGCACAATGCCGACTTAAGTACAAGAAGACTGACTCTTCCTACTGTCTATGTTTTGAACCAATCCTGTGACACTAGTTATAGATTCCGAAGCTTCACTTCAGGTTTACTGTATCCCTCTGACCCTCTTATTGACGATGAAACACGGAAATTGCATCGGAATTAAATACAAAAGGCACTCTTCCTACTGTCTATGTTTTGAACCAATCCTGTGACACTAGTTATAGATTCCGAAGCTTCACTTCAGGTTTACTGTATCCCTCTGACCCTCTTATTGACGATGAAACACAGAAATTGCATCGGAATTAAATACAAAAGGCACATTCCGACTTAAGTACAAGATGAATGACTCTTCTTACTGTCTATGATTTGAACCATGCCTGTAAAACTAATTATAGATTCCGATGCTTCACTCCAGGTTTACTGTGTCCCTTGGACCTTCTTATTGACGATGAAACACAGAAATTGCATCGGAGTTAAATACAAAAGGCACAATGCCGACTTAAGTACAAGAAGACTGATTCTTCGTACTGTCTATGTTTTGAACCATTCCTGTGACACTAGTTATAAATTCCGATTCTTCACTCCAGGTTTACTGTATCCCTTGGACCTTCTTATTGACGATGAAACACAGAAATTGCATCGGAATTAAATACAAAAGGCACAATGCCGACTTAAGTTCAAGAAGACTGACTCTTCTTACTGACTATGTTTTGAACCATTCCTGTGACATTAGTTATAGATTCCGATGCTTCACTTCAGGTTTACTGCATCCCTCTGACCCTCTTATTGACGATGAAACACAGAAATTGCATCGGAATTAAATTCAAAAGTCACATTCCGACTTAAGTACAAGATGACTGACTCCTCTTACTGTCTATGTTTTGAACAATTCCTGTGACACTAGTTATAGATTCCGATGCTGCACTCGAGGATTACTGTATCCCTTGGACCTTCTTATTGACGATGAAACACAGAAATTGCATCGGAATTAAATGCAAAAGGCACAATGCCGACTTGAGAACAAGGATACTGACTCTTCTTACTGTCTATGTTTTTTACCATCGCTGAGACACTAGTTATAGATTCCGATGCTTCACTCCAGGTTTACTGTATCCCTTGGACCATCTTAGTGACGATGAAACACAGAAATTGCATCTGAATTAAATACAAAAGGGACAATGCCGAGTTAAGTACAAGATTTCTGACTCTTCTTACTGACTATGATTTGAACCATTCCTGTGACACTAGTTATAGATTCCGATGCTTCACTTCAGGTTTACTGTATCGCTTGGACCTTCTTATTGACGATGAAACACAGAAATGGTATCGGAATTAAATACAGAAGGCACAATGCCGACTTAAGTACAAGAAGACTGACTCTTCTTACTGATTATGTTTTGAACCATTCCTGTGACACTAGTTACAGATTCCGATGCTTCACTTCAGGTGTACTGTACACCTCTGACCCTCTTATTGACGATGAAACACAGAAATTGCATCGGAATTAAATACAAAAGTCACATTCCGACTTAAGTACAAGATGACTGACTCTTCTTACTGTCTATGTTTTGAACCATTCCTGTGACACTAGTTATAGATTCCGATGCTGCACTCCTGGTTTACTGTGTCCCTTGGCCCTTCTTATTGACGATTAAACACAGAAATTGCATCGGAATGAGATACAAAAGGCACAATGCCGACTTAAGTACAAGAAGACTGACTCTTCCTACTGTCTATGTTTTGAACCATTCCTGTGACACTACTAATAGATTCCGATGCTTCACTCCAGGTTTACTGTATCCCTTGGACCTTCTTATTGACGATTAAACACAGAAATTGCATCGGAATGAGATACAAAAGGCACAATGCCGATTTAAGTACAAGAAGACTGATTCTTCTTACCGACTACGTTTCATTCAGTCCTGTGACACTAGTTACAGATTCCGATGCATCGGTCCAGGTTTACAATATCCTTTGGACCTTCTTATTGACGATGAAACACAGAAATTGCATCGGAATTAAATACAAAAGGCACAATGCCGACTTAAGTACAAGAAGACTGACTCTTCTTACTGACTATGTTTTGAACCATTCCTGTGACACTAGTTATAGATTCCGATGCTTCACTCCAGGATTACCGTATCCCTTGCACCTTCTTATTGCCGATGAAACACAGAAATTGCATCGGAATTAAATAGAAAAGGCACAATGCCGACTTAAGTACAAGAAGACTGACTCTTCCTACTGTCAATGCTTTGAACCATTCCTGTGACACTAGTTATAGAGTCCGATGCTTCACTTCGTGTTTAATGTATCCCTTGGACCTTCTTGTTGACGATGAATCACAGAAATTGCATCGGAATTAAATACAAAAGGCACAATGCCGACTTAAGTACAAGAAGACTGAATCTTCTTACCGACTATGATTTGATTCATTCCTGTGACACTAGTTATAGATTCCGATGCTGCACTCCCGGTTTACTGTATCCCTTGGACCTTCTTATTGACGATGAAACACAGAAATTGCATCCGAATTAAATACAAAAGGCACAATGCCGAGTTAAGTACAAGAAGACTGACTCTTCTTACTGTCTATGTCTTTAACCATCGCTGAGACACTAGTTATAGATTCCGATGCTTCACTCCAGGTTTACTGTATCCCTTGGACCTTCTTATTGACGATGAAACACAGAAATTGCATCGGAATTTAATACAAAAGGCACAATGCCGACTTAAGTACAAGAAGACTGACTCTTCTTACTGACTATGTTTTGAACCATTCCTGTGACACTAGTTATAGATTCCGATGGTTCACTCCAGGTTTACTGCATCCCTTTGACCTTCTTATTGACGATGAAACACAGAAATTGCATCGGAATTAAATACAAAAGGCACAATGCCGACTTAACTACAAGAAGATTGACTCTTCTTAGTGTCTATGTTTTAAACCATTCCTGTGACACTAGTTATAGATTCCGATGCTTCACTTCAGGTTTACTGTATCCCTCTGACCCTCTTATTGACTGTGAAACACAGAAATTACATCGGAATTAAATACAAAAGTCACATTCCGACTGAAGTACAAGATGACTGACTATTCTTACTGTCTATGTTTTGAACCATTCCTGTGACACTAGTTATAGATTCCGATGCTGCACTCCAGGTGTGCTGTGTCCCTTGGCCCTTCTTATTGACGATGAAACACAGAAATTGCATCGGATTGAAATACAAAAGGCACAATGCCGACTTAAGTACAAGAAGACTGACTCTTCTTACTGACTATGTTTTGAACCATTCCTGGGACACTAGTTATAGATTCCGATGCTTCACTTCAGGTTTACTGTATCCCTTGGACCTTCTTATTGACGATGAAACACAAAAATTGCATCGGAATGAAATACAAAAGGCACAATGCCGACTTAACTACAAGAAGATTGACTCTTCTTAGTATCTATGTTTTGAACCATTCCTGTGACACTAGTTATAGATTCCGATGCTTCCCTTCAGGTTTACTGTATCCCTCTGACCCTCTTATTGACGGTGAAACACAGAAATTGCATCGGAATTAAGTACAAAAGTCACATTCCGACTTAAGTACAAGATGACTGACTCTTCTTACTGTCTATGTTTGGAACCATTCCTGTAACACTAGTTATAGATTCCGATGCTTCACTTCTGGTTTACTGTATCCCTTGGACCTTCTTATTGACGATGAAACACAGAAATTGCATCGGAATTAAATACAAAAGGCACAATGACGACTTAAGTACAAGAGGACTGACTCTTCTTACTGTCTTGGTTTGAACCATTCCTATGACACTAGTTATAGATTCCGATGCTTCACTTCAGGTTTACTGTATCCCTCAGACCTTCTTATTGACGATGAAACACAGAAATTGCATCGGAATAAAATACAAAAGGCACAATGCCGACTTAAGTACAAGAAGACTGACTCTTCCCACTGTCTATGTTTTGAACCATTTCTGTGACACTACTTATAGATTCCGATGCTTCACTCCAGGTTTACTGTATCACTTGGACCTTCTTATTGACGATGAAACACAGATATTGCATCGGAATTGAATAGAAAAGGCACAATGCCGACATAAGTACAAGAGGACTGACTCTTCCTACTCTCTATGTTTGAACCATTCCTGTGACACTAGTTATAGATTCCGATGCTTCACTTCAGGTTTTATGTATCCCTTGGTCCTTCTTGTTCACGATGAAACACAGAAATTGCATCGGAATTAAATACAAAAGGCACAATGCCGACTTAAGTAAGAGAAGACTGATTCTTCTTACCGACTATGTTTGATTCATTCCTGTGACACTAGTTATAGATTCCGATGCTTCAGTCCAGGTTTACTGTATCCCTTGCACCTTCTTATTGACGATGAAACACAGAAATTGCATCGGAATTTAATACAAAAGGCACAATGACGACTTAAGTACAAGAAGACTGACTCTTCTTACTGATTATGCTTTGAACCATTCCTGTGATACTAGTTATGGATTCCGATGCTTCACTCCCGGTTTACTGTAACCTTTGGACCTTCTTATTGACGATGAAACACAGAAATTGCATCGGAATTAAATACAAAAGGCACAATGCCGACTTAAGTACAAGAAGACTGACTCTTCTTACTGACTATGTTTTGAACCATTCCTGTGACACTAGTTATAGATTCCGATGCTTCACTCCAGGTTTACCGTATCCCTTGGACATCATTATTGACGATGAAACAGAGAAATTACATCGGAATGAAATACAAAAGGCACATTGCCGACTTAAGTACAAGAAAACTGACTTTTCCTACTGTCTATGTTTTGAACCATTCCTGTGACACTAGTTTTAGATTCCGATGCTTCACTCCAGGTTTACTGTATCCCTTGGACCTTCTTATTGACGATGAAACACAGAAATTGCATCGGAATTAAATAGAAAAGGCACAATGCCGACTTAAGTACAAGAACACTGACTCTTCATACTGTCTATGTTTTGAACCATTCCTGTGACACTAGTTATAGTTTCCGATGCTTCACTTCAGGGTTAATGTATCCCTTAGACCTTCTTGTTGACGATGAATCACAGAAATTGCATCGGAATTAAATACATAAGGCACAATGCCGACTTAAGTACAAGAAGACTGATTCTTCTTACCGACTATGTTTTCATTCATTCCTGTGACACTTGTTATAGATTCCGATGCTTCACTTCCAGATTACTGTATCCCTTGGACCTTCTTATTGACGATGAAACACAGAAATTGCATCCGAATTGTAGACAAAAGGCACAATGCCGACTTAAGTACAAGAAGATTGATTCTTCTTACTGACTATGTTTTGAACCAATCCTGTGACACTAGTTATAGATTCCGATGCTTCACTCCAGGTTTACTGTATCGCTTGGACCGTCTTATTGATGATGACACACAGAAGTTGCATCGGAATTAAATACAAAAGGCACAATGCCGACATAAGTACCAGAAGACTCACTCTTCCTACTGTCTATGTTTTGAACCATTCCAGTGACACTAGTTATAGATTCCGATGCTTCACTTCTCGTTTACTGTATCCCTTGGACCTTCTTATTGACGATGAAACACAGAAATTGCATCGGAATTAAATACAAAAGGCACAATCCCGACTTAAGTACAAGAGGACTGACTCTTCTTACTGTCTTTGTTTGAACCATTCCTATGACACTAGTTATAGATTCCGATGCTTCACTTCAGGTTTACTGTATCCCTCAGACCTTCTTATTGACGATGAAACACAGAAATTGCATCGGAATAAAATACAAAAGGCACAATGCCGAATTAAGTACAAGAAGACTGACTCTTCTTACTGTCAATGTTTGAACCATTCCTCTGACACTAGTTATAGATTCCGATGCTTCACTTCTGGTTTACTGTATCCCTTGGACCTTCTTATTGACGATGAAACACAGAAATTGCATCAAAATTAAATACAAAAGGCACAATGCCGACTTAAGTACAAGAGGACTGACTCTTCTTACTGTCTTTGTTTGAACCATTCCTATGACACTAGTTATAGATTCCGATGCTTCACTTCAGGTTCACTGTATCCCTTGGACCTTCTTATTGACGATGAAACACAGAAATTGCACCGGAATTAAATACAAAAGGCACAATGCCGACTTAACTACAAGAAGACTGACTTTTCTTACTGTCAATGTTTGAACCATTCCTATGACACTAGTTGTAGATTCCGATGCTTCACTTCAGGTTTACTGTATCCCTTGGACCTTCTTATTGACGATGAAACACAGAAATTGCATCGGAACTTAATACAAAAGGCACAATGCCGACTTACGTACAAGAAGACTGACTCTTCTTACTGACTATGTTTTGAACCATTCCTGTGACACTAGTTATAGATTCCGATGCTTCACTCCCGGTTTACTGTATCCCTTGGACCTTCTTAATGACGATGAAACACTGAAATTGCATCGGAATTAAATACAAAAGGCACAATGCCGACTTAAGTACAAGAAGACTGACTCTTCTTGCTGACTATGTTTTGAACCATTCCTGTGACACTAGTTATAGATTCCGATGCTTCACTTCTGGTTTACTGTATCCCTTGGACCTTCTTATTGACGATGAAACACAGAAATTGCATCGGAATTAAATACAAAAGGCACAATGCCGACTTAAGTACAAGAGGACTGACTCTTCTTACTGTCTTTGTTTGAACCATTCCTATGACACTAGTTATAGATTCCGATGCTTCACTTCAGGTTTACTGTATCCCTCAGACCTTCTTATTGACGATGAAACACAGAAATTGCATCGGAATAAAATACAAAAGGCACAATGCCGACTTAAGTACAAGAAGACTGACTCTTCCCACTGTCTATGTTTTGAACCATTTCTGTGACACTACTTATAGATTCCGATGCTTCACTCCAGGTTTACTGTATCACTTGGACCTTCTTATTGACGATGAAGCACAGATATTGCATCGGAATTGAATAGAAAGGGCACAATGCCGACATAAGTACAAGAGGACTGACTCTTCCTACTCTCTATGTTTGAACCATTCCTGTGACACTAGTTATAGATTCCGATGCTTCACTTCAGGTTTTATGTATCCCTTGGACCTTCTTGTTCACGATCAAACACGGAAATTGCATCGGAATTAAATACAAAAGGCACAATGCCGACTTAAGTACAAGAAGACTGATTCTTCTTACCGACTATGTTTGATTCATTCCTGTGACACTAGTTATAGATTCCGATGCTTCAGTCCAGGTTTACTGTATCCGTTGGACCTTCTTATTGACGATGAAACACAGAAATTGCATCGGAATTTAATACAAAAGGCACAATGCCGACTTAAGTACAAGAAGACTGACTCTTCTTACTGATTATGATTTGAACCATTCCTGTGACACTAGTTATGGATTCCGATGCTTCACTAACGGTTTACTGTAACCCTTGGACCTTCTTATTGACGATGAAACACAGAAATTGCATCGGAATTAAATACAAAAGGCACAATGCCGACTTAAGTACTAGAAGACTGACTCTTCTTACTGACTATGTTTTGAACCATTCCTGTGACACTAGTTATAGATTCCGATGCTTCACTCCAGGTTTACCGTATCCCTTGGACATCATTATTGACGATGAAACAGAGAAATTACATCGGAATTAAATACAAAAGGCACAATGCCGACTTAAGTACAAGAAGACTGACTTTTCCTACTGTCTATGTTTTGAACCATTCCTGTGACACTAGTTATAGATTCCGATGCTTCACTCCAGGTTTACTGTATCCCTTGGACCTTCTTATTGACGATGAAACACAGAAATTGCATCGGAATTAAATAGAAAAGGCACAATGCCGACTTAAGTACAAGAACACTGACTCTTCATACTGTCTATGTTTTGAACCATTCCTGTGACACTAGTTATAGATTCCGATGCTTCACTTCAGGTTTAATGTATCCCTTAGACCTTCTTGTTGACGATGAATCACAGAAATTGCATCGGAATTAAATACAAAAGGCACAATGCCGACTTAAGTACAGGAAGACTGATTCTTCTTACCGACTATGTTTTCATTCATTCCTGTGACACTAGTTATAGATTCCGATGCTTCACTCCCGGATTACTGTATCCCTAGGACCTTCTTATTGACGATGAAACACAGAAATTGCATCCGAATTATAGACAAAAGGCACAATGCAGACTTAAGAACAAGAAGACTGACTCTTCTTACTGTCTATGTTTTTAACCATCGCTGAGACACTAGTTATAGATTCCGATGCTTCACTCCAGGTATACTGTATCCCTTGGACCTTCTTATTGACGATGAAACACAGAAATTGCATGGGAAATAAATATAAAAGGCACAATGCCGACTTAAGTACAAGAAGACTGACTCTTCTTACTGACTATGTTTTGAACCATTCCTGTGACACTAGTTATAGATTCCGATGCTTCACTCCAGGTTTACCGTATCCCTTGGAGATCCTTATTGACGATGAAACACAGAAATTGCATCGGAATTGAATACAAAAGGCACAATGCCGACTTAAGTACAAGAAGACTGACTCTTCCTACTGTCTATGTTTTAACCATTCCTGTGACACTAGTTATAGATTCCGATGCTTCACTCCAGGTTTACTGTATCCCTTGGACCTTCCTATTGACGATGAAACACAGAAATTGCATCGGAATTAGATAGAAAAGGCACAATGCCGACTTAAGTACAAGAAGACTTACTCTTCCTACTGTCTATGTTTTGAACCATTCCTGTGACACTAGTTATAGATTCCGATGTTTCACTTCAGGTTCAATGTATCCCTTGGACCTTCTTATTGACGATGAAACACAGAAATTGCATCGGAATTAAATATAAAAGGCACAATGCCGACTTAAGTACAAGAAGACTGACTCTTCTTACTGACTATGTTTTGAACCATTCCTGTGACACTAGTTATAGATTCCGATGCTTCACTCCAGGTTTACCGTATCCCTTGGACATCCTTATTGACGATGAAACACAGAAATTGCATCGGAATTAAATACAAAAGGCACAATGCCGACTTAAGTACAAGAAGACTGCCTCTTCCTACTGTCTATGTTTTGAACCATTCCTGTGACACTAGTTATAGATTCCGATGCTTCACTCCAGGTTTACTGTATCCCTTGGACCTTCCTATTGACGATGAAACACAGAAATTGCATCGGAATTAGATAGAAAAGGCACAATGCCGACTTAAGTACAAGAAGACTGACTCTTCCTACTGTCTATGTTTTGAACCATTCCTGTGACACTAGTTATAGATTCCGATGTTTCACTTCAGGTTCAATGTATCCCTTGGACCTTCTTGTTGACGATGAATCACAGAAATTGCATCGGAATTAAATACAAAAGGCACAATGCCGACTTAAGTACAAGAAGATTGATTCTTCTTACTGACTATGTTTTTAACCATTCCTGTGTCACTAGTTATAGATTCCGATGCTTCACTCCAGGTTTACTGTATCGCTTGGACCTTCTTATTGACGATGAAACACAGAAATTGCACCGGAATTAAATACAAAAGGCACAATGCCGACTTAACTACAAGAAGACTGACTCTTCTTACTGTCAATGTTTGAACCATTCCTATGACACTAGTTGTAGATTCCGATGCTTCACTTCAGGTTTACTGTATCCCTTGGACCTTCTTATTGACGATGAAACACAGAAATTGCATCGGAACTTAATACAAAAGGCACAATGCCGACTTACGTACAAGAAGACTGACTCTTCTTACTGACTATGTTTTGAACCATTCCTGTGACACTAGTTATAGATTTTGATGCTTCACTCCCGGTTTACTGTATCCCTTGGACCTTCTTAATGACGATGAAACACTGAAATTGCATCGGAATTAAATACAAAAGGCGCAATGCCGACGTAAGTACAAGAAGACTGACTCTTCTTACTGACTATGTTTTGAACCATTCCTGTGACACTAGTTATAGATTCCGATGCTTCACTTCAGGTTTAATGTATCCCTTGGACCTTGTTGTTGACGATGAATCACAGAAATTGCATCGGAATTAAATACAAAAGGCACAATGCCGACATAAGCACAAGAATACTGATTCTTCTTACCGACTATGTTTTGATTCATTCCTGTGACACTAGTTATAGATTCCGATGCTTCACTCCCGGTTTACTGTATCCCTTGGACCTTCTTATTGACGATGAAACACAGAAATTGCATCCGAATTAAGTACAAAAGGCACAATGCCGACTTAAGTACAAGAAGACTGACTCTTCTTACGGACTATGTTTTGAACCATTTCTGTGACACTAGTTATAGATTCCGATGCTTCACTTCAGGTTTACTGTATCCCTCTGACACTGTTATTAACGATGAAACACAGAAATTGCATCGGAATTAAATACAAAAGCCACATTCCGACTTAAGTACAAGATTACTGACTCATCCTACTGCCTATGTTTTGAACCATTCCTGTGACATTAGTTATAGATTCCAATGCTTCACTCCAGGTTTACTGTGTCCCTTGGACCTTCTTATTAACGATGAAACACAGAAATTGCATCGGAATTAAGTACAAAATGCACAATGCCGACTTAAGTTCAAGAAGACTGATTCTTCTTACTGACTATGTTTTGAACCATTCCTGGGACACTAGTTATAGATTCCGATGCTTCACTTCAGGTGTACTGTATCTCTTGGACCTTCTTATTGACGATGAAACACAGATATTGCATCGGAATTAAATAGAAAAGGCACAATGCCGACTTAGGTACAAGAAGACTGACTCTTCCCATTGTCTATGATTTGAACCATTCCAGTGACACTAGTTTTAGATTCCGATGCTTCACTTCAGGTTTACTGTATCCCTCAGACCTTCTCATTGACGATGAAACACAGAAATTGCATCGGAACTAAATACAAACGGCGCAATGCCGACTTAAGTACAAGAAGACTGACTCTTCTTACTGACTATGTTTGGAACCATTCCTGTGACACTAGTTATAGGTTCCGATGCTTCACTTCAGGTTTACTGTATCCCTCAGACCTTCTCATTGACGATGAAACACAGAAATTGCATCGGAATTAAATACAAAAGGCGCAATGCCGACTTAAGTACAAGAAGACTGACTCTTCTTACTGACTATGTTTGGAACTATTCCTGTGACACTAGTTATAGATTCCGATGCTTCACTTCAGGTTTACTGTATCCCTTGTACGTTCTTATTGACGATGAAACACAGAAATTGCATCGGAATTAAATACAAAAGGCACAATGCCGACATAAGTACAAGAAGACTGACTCTTCTTACGGTCTATGTTTGAACCATTCTATGACACTAGTTGTAGATTCCGATGCTTCACTTCAGGTTTACTGTATCCCTCAGACCTTCTTATTGACGATGAAACACAGAAATTGCATCGGAATAAAACACAAAAGTCACAATGCCGACTTAAGTACAAGAAGACTGACTCTTCGTACTGTCTATGTTTTGAACCATTCCTGTTACACTACTTATAGAATCCGATGCTTCACTCCAGGTTTACTGTATCCCTTGGACCTTCCTATTGACGATGAAACACAGAAATTGCATCGGAATTAGATAGAAAAGGCACAATGCCGACTTAAGTACAAGTAGACTGACTCTTCCTACTGTCTATGTTTTGAACCATTCCTGTGACATTAGTTATAGATTCCAATGCTTCACTCCAGGTTTACTGTGTCCCTTGGACCTTCTTATTGACGATGAAACACAGATATTGCATCAGAATTGAATAGAAAAGGCACAATGCGGACATAAGTACAAGAAGACTGACTCTTCCTACTCTCTATGTTTTGAACCATTCCTGTGACACTAGTTATAGATTCCGATGCTTCACTCCAGGTTTACTGTATCCCTTGGACCTTCCTATTGACGATGAAACACAGAAATTGCATCGGAATTAGATAGAAAAGGCACAATGCCGACTTAAGTACAAGTAGACTGACTCTTCCTACTGTCTATGTTTTGAACCATTCCTGTGACACTAGTTATAGATTCCGATGCTTCACTTCAGGTTCAATGTATCCCTTGGACCTTCTTGTTGACGATGAATCACAGAAATTGCATCGGAATTAAATACAAAAGGCACAATGCCGACTTAAGTACAAGAAGATTGATTCTTCTTACTGACTATGTTTTGAACCATTCCTGTGACACTAGTTATAGATTCCGATGCTTCACTCCAGGTTTACTGTATCGCTTGGACCTTTTTATTGATGATGACACACAGAAATTGCATCGGAATTAAATACAAAAGGCACAATGCCGACTTAAGTACCAGAAGACTCACTCTTCCTACTGTCTATGTTTTGAACCATTCCAGTGACACTAGTTTTAGATTCCGATGCTTCACTTCAGGTTTACTGTATCCCTCAGACCTTCTCATTGACGATGAAACACAGAAATTGCATCGGAATTAAATACAAGAGGCGTAATGGCGACTTAAGTACAAGAAGACTGACTCTTCTTACTGACTATGTTTGCAACCATTCCTGTGACACTAGTTATAGATTCCGATGCTTCACTCCAGGTTTACTGTATCCCTTGGACATTCTTATTGCCGATGAAACACAGAAATTGCATCGGAACTTAATACAAAAGGCACAATGCCGACTTACGTACAAGAAGACTGACTATTCTTACTGACTATGTTTTGAACCATTCCTGTGACACCAGTTATAGATTTTGATGCTTCACTCCCGGTTTACTGTATCCCTTGGACCTTCTTAATGACGATGAAACACTGAAATTGCATCGGAATTAAATACAAAAGGCGCAATGCCGACGTAACTACAAGAAGACTGACTCTTCTTACTGACTATGTTTTGAACCATTCCTGTGACACTAGTTATAGATTCCGATGCTTCACTTCAGGTTTAATGTATCCCTTGGACCTTCTTGTTGACGATGAATCACAGAAATTGCATCGGAATTAAATACAAAAGGCACAATGCCGACATAAGCACAAGAATACTGATTCTTCGTACCGACTATGTTTTGATTCATTCCTGTGACACTAGTTATAGATTCCGATGCTTCACTCCCGGTTTACTGTATCCCTTGGACCTTCTTATTGACGATGAAACACAGAAATTGCATCCGAATTAAATACAAAAGGCACAATGCCGACTTAAGTACAAGAAGACTGACTCTTCTTACGGACTATGTTTTGAACCATTTCTGTGACACTAGTTATAGATTCCGATGCTTCACTTCAGGTTTACTGTATCCCTCAGACCTTCACATTGACGATGAAACACAGAAATTGCATCGGAACTAAATACAAACGGCGCATTGCCGACTTAAGTACAAGAAGACTGACTCTTCTTACTGACTATGTTTGGAACCATTCCTGTGACACTAGTTATAGGTTCCGATGCTTCACTTCAGGTTTACTGTATCCCTCAGACCTTCTCATTGACGATGAAACACAGAAATTGCATCGGAATTAAATACAAAAGGCGCAATGCCGAATTAAGTACAAGAAGACTGACTCTTCTTACTGACTATGTTTGGAACTATTCCTGTGACACTAGTTATAGATTCCGATGCTTCACTTCAGGTTTACTGTATCCCTTGTACGTTCTTATTGACGATGAAACACAGAAATTGCATCGGAATTAAATACAAAAGGCACAATGCCGACATAAGTACAAGAAGACTGACTCTTCTTACGGTCTATGTTTGAACCATTCCTATGACACTAGTTGTAGATTCCGATGCATCACTTCCGGTTTACTGTATCCCTCAGACCTTCTTATTGACGATGAAACACAGAAATTGCATCGGAATAAAACACAAAAGGCACAATGCCGACTTAAGTACAAGAAGACTGACTCTTCGTACTGTCTATGTTTTGAACCATTCCTGTTACACTACTTATAGAATCCGATGCTTCACTCCAGGTTTCCTGTATCCCTTGGACCTTCTTATTGACGATGAAACACAGATATTGCATCAGAATTGAATAGAAAAGGCACAATGCGGACTTAAGTACAAGAAGACTGACTCTTCCTACTCTCTATGTTTTGAACCATTCCTGTGACACTAGTTATAGATTCCGATGCTTCACTTCAGGTTTAATGTATCCTTTGGACCTTCTTGTTGACGATGAAACACAGAAATGGCATCGGAATTAAATAGAAAAGGCACAATGCCGACTTAAGTACAAGAAGACTGACTCTTCTTACTGACTATGTTTTGAACCATTCCTGTGACACTAGTTATTGATTCCGATGCTTCACTCCAGGTTTACTGTATCCCTTGGACCTCCTTATTCACGATGATACACAGAAATTGCATCGGAATTAAATACAAAAGGCACAATGCTGACCTATCTACAAGAGGACTGACTCTTCCTACTGTCTATGTTTTGAACCATTCTTGTGACACTAGTTATGGATTCCGATGCATCACTTCAGGTTTACTGTGTCCCTTGGACCTTCTTATTGGCGATGAAACACAGAAATTACATCGGAATTAAATACAAAAGGCACAATGCCGACCTAAGTACAAGAAGACTGACTCTTCTTAATGTCTATGTTTTGAACCATTCCTGTGACACTAGTTATAGATTCCGATGCTTAACTTCAGATTTACTGTATCCCCGTGACCGTCGTATTGACGATGAACACATAAAATGCATCGGAATTGAATACATAAGGCGCAATGCCGACTCAAGTACAAGACGACTGGCTCTTCTTCCTGTCAATGCTTTGAACCATTCCTGTGACACTAGGTATAGATTCAGATGCTTCACTTCAGGTTTACTGTATCCAGCTGACCTTCTTATTGACGATGAAACACAGAAATTGCATCTTAATTGAATACAAAAGGCACAATTCCGACTTAGGTACAAGAAGACTGACTCTTCTTACTGTCTATGTTTTGAACCATTACTGTGACACTAGTTTTACATTCTGATGCTTTACTCCAGGTTTACTGTATCCATCTGACCTCCTTGTTGACGATGAAACACAGAAATTGCATCTTAATTGAATACAAAAGGCACAATGCCGACTTAAGTGCAATATGACTGACTCTTCTTACTGTCTATGTTTTGAACCATTCCTGTGAAACTAGTTATAGATTCCGATGCTTCACTCCAGGTTTACTGTGTCCCTTGGACCTTCTTATTGACGATGAAACACAGAAATTGCATCTTAATTGAATACAAAAGGCACAATGCCGACTTAGGTACAAGAAGACTGACACTTCTTATTGTCTGTGTTTTGAACCATTCCTGTGACACTAGTTATGGATTCCGATGCTTCACTTCAGGTTCACTGTATCCCTCTGACCTTCTTATTGACGATGAAACACAGAAATTGCATCGGAATTATATAGGAAATTCACAATGCCGACTAAGGTACTAGAAGACTGCCTCTTATTACTGTCTATGTTTTGAACCATTCCTGTGACACTAGTTATAGATTCCGATGCTTCACTTCAGGTTTACTGTATCCCTCTGACCTTCTTACTGACGATGAAACACAGAAATTGCATCTTAATTAAATACAAAAGGCACAATGCCGACTTAAGTACAAGAAGTCTGACTCTTCTTACTGTCTATGTTTTGAACCATTCCTGTGACAGTAGTTACAGATTCCGATGCTTAACTTCAGGTTCACTGTATCCCTCTGACCTTCTTATTGACAGTGAAACACAGAAATTGCATCGGAAGTAATGCAATAGGCACAATGCCGACTTAAGTACAAGAAGACTGACTCTTCTTATTGACTATGTTTTGAACCATTCCTGTGACACTGGTCATAGATTCCGATGCTTCACTCCAGGTTTACTGTATCCCTTGGACCTTCTTATTGACGATGAAACACAGAAATTGCATCGGTATTAAATAGAAAAGGCACAATGCCGACTTAA
Organism: Schistocerca serialis cubense; assembly: GCF_023864345.2. NCBI lineage: Eukaryota > Metazoa > Arthropoda > Insecta > Orthoptera > Acrididae > Schistocerca > Schistocerca serialis. Next base: position 22,168,585 of record NC_064643.1, read on the forward strand.
GTACAAGAAGACTGACTCTTCTTACTGACTATGTTTTGAACCATTCCTGTGACACTAGTTATAGTTTCCGATGCTTCACTTCAGGTTTACTGTATCCCTCTGACCCTCTTATTGACGATGAAAGACAGAAATTGCATCGGAATTAAATACCAAAGGCACATTCCGACTTAAGTACAAGATGACTAACTCTTCTTACTGTCTATGCTTTGAACCATTCCTGTGAAACTAGTTATAGATTCCGATGCTTCACTCCAGGTTTACTGTGTCCCTTGGACCTTCTTATTGACGATGAAACACAGAAATTGCATCGGAATTAAATACAAAAGGCACAATGCCGACTTAAGTACAAGAAGACTGACTCTTCTTTCTGTCTATGTTGTGAACCATTCCTGTGACACTAGTTATAGATTCCGATGCTTCACTCCAGGCTTACTGTATCCATCTGACCTCCTTATTGACGATGAACCACAGAATTTGCATCTTAATTGAATACAAAAGGCACAATTCCGACTTAGGTACAAGAAGACTGACTCTTCTTACTGTCTGTGTTTTGAACCATTCCTGTGACTCTAGTTATGGATTCCGATGCATCACTTCAGGTTCACTGTATCCCTCTGACCTTCTTATTGACGATGAAGCACAGAAATTGCATCGGAAGTATATAGAAAAGGCACAATGCCGACTTAGGTACAAGAAGACTGACTCTTCTCACTGTCTATGTTTTGAACCATTCCTGTGACACTAGTTATAGATTCCGATGCTTCACTTCAGGTTTACTGTATCCCTTTGACCTTCTTACTGACGAAGAAACACAGAAATTGCATCTTAATTAAATACAATAGGCACAATGCCGACTTAACTACAAGAGGACTGACTCTTCTTACTGACTATGTTTTGAACCATTACTGTGACACTAGTCTTACATTCCGATGCTTCACTTCAGATTTACTGTATCCCCCTGACCGTCGTATTGACAATGAAACACAGAAATTGCATCTTAATTGAATACAAAAGGCACAATGCCGACTTAGGCACAAGATGACTGACTCTTCTTACTGTCTGTGTTTTGAACCATTCCTGTGACACTAGTTATGGATTCCGATGCTTCACTTCAGGTTCACTGTATCCCTCTGACCTTCTTATTGACGATGAAAGCCAGAAATTGCATCGGAAGTATATAGAAAAGGCACAATGCCGACTTGGGTACAAGAAGACTGCCTCTTCTCGCTGTCTATGTTTTGAACCATTCCTGTGACACTGGTCATAGATTCCGATGCTTCACTCCAGGTTTACTGTATCCCTTGGACCTTCTTATTGACGATGAAACACAGAAATTGCATCGGTATTAAATAGAAGTGGCACAATGCCGACTTAAGTACAAGAAGACTGACTCTTCTTACTGACTATGTTTTGAACCATTCCTGTGACACTAGTTATAGATTCCGATGCTTAACTTCAGGTATACTGTATCCCTCTGACCTTCTTATTGACGACGTAACACAGAAATTGCATCGGAATTAAATACAAAAGGCACAATGCCTACTTAAGTACAAGAAGACTGACTGTTCTTATTGACTATGTTTTGAACCATTCCTGTGACACTAGTTATAGTTTCATATGCTTCACTTCAGGTTTACTGTATCCCTCTGACCCTCTTATTGACGATGAAACACAGAAATTGCATCGGAATTAAATACCAAAGGCACATTCCGAATTAAGTACAAGATGACTGACCACTCTTACTGTCTATGTTTTGAACCATTCCTGTGAAACCAGTTATAGATTCCGATGCTTCACTCCAGGTTTACTGTATCCCTTGGACCTTCTTATTGACGATGAAACACAGAAATTACATCGGAATTAAATACAAAAGGCACAATGCCGACTTAAGTACAAGAAGACTGACTCTTCTTATTGACTATGTTTTGAACCATTCCTGTGACACTAGTTATAGATTCCGATGCTTCACTCTCGGTTTACTGTATCCCTTGGACCTTCTTATTGACGATGAAACACAGAAATTGCATCGGAATTAAATACCAAAGGCACATTCTGACTTAAGTACAAGATGATTGACTCTTCTTACTGTCTATGTTTTGAACCATTCCTGTGAAACCAGTTATAGATTCCCATGCTTCACTCAAAGTGTACTGTGTCCCTTGGACCTTCTTATTGACGATGAAACACAGAAATTGCATCGGAATTAAATAAAAAAGGCACATTGCCGACTTACGTACAAGAAGACTGACTCTTCTTACTGTCTATGTTTTGAACCATTCCTGTGACACTAGTTATAGATTCCGTTGCTTCACTTCAGATTTACTTTATCCCCCTGACCGTCGTATTGACGATGAACACAGAAAATGCATCGGAATTAAATACAAAAGGCACAATGGCGAGTTAAGTACAAGAAGACCGACTCTTCTTACTGTCTATGTTTTGAACCATTACTGTGACACTAGTCTTACATTCTGATGCTTCACTCCAGGTTTACTGTATCCATCTGACCTCCTTATTGACAATGAAACACAGAAATTGCATCTTAATTGAATACAAAAGGCACAATGCCGACTTAGGCACAAGATGACTGACTCTTCTTACTGTCTGTGTTTTGAACCATTCCTGTGACACTAGTTATGGATTCCGATGCTTCACTTCAGATTAACTGTATCCCTCTGACCTTCTTATAGACGATGAAACACAGAAATTGCATCGCAATTATATAGAAAAGGCACAATGCCGACTTAGGTACAAGAAGACTGACTCTTCTTACTGTCTATGTTTTGAACCATTCCTGTGACACTAGTTATAGATTCCGATGCTTCACTTCAGGTTTACTGTATCCCTCAGACCTTCTTACTGACGATGAAACACAGAAATTGCATCTTAATTAAATACAAAAGGCACAATGCCGACATATGTACAAGAAGACTGACTCATCTTACTGTCTATGATTTGAACCATTCCTGTGACAGTAGTTATAGATTCCGATGCTTAACTTCAGGTTTTTCTGTATCCCTCTGACCTTCTTATTGACGATGAAACACAGAAATTGCATCGGTATTAAATACAAAAGGCACAATGCCGACTTAAGTACAAGAAGACTGACTCTTCTAATTGACTATGTTTTGAACCATTCCTGTGACACTAGTTATAGATTCCGATGCTTCACTCCCGGTTTACTGTATCCCTTGGACCTTCTTATTGACGATGAAACACAGAAATTGCATCGGAATTAAATACAAAAGGCACAATGCCGACTTAACTACAAGAAGACTGACTCTTCTTACTGACTATGTTTTGAACCATTCCTGTGACACTAGTTATAGTTTCCGATGCTTCAATTCAGATTTACTGTATCCCTCTGACCCTCTTATTGACGACGAAACACAGAAATTGCATCGGAATTAAATCCAAAAGCACAATGGCGAGTTAAGTACAAGAAGACCGACTCTTCTTACTGTCTATGTTTTGAACCATTACTGTGGCACTAGTCTTACATTCCGATGCTTCACTCCAGGTTTACTGTATCCATCTGACCTCCTTATTGACGATGAAACACAGAAATTGCATCTTAATTGAATACAAAAGGCACAATGCCGACTTAGGTACAAGAAGACTGACTCTTCTTACTGTCTATGTTTTGAACCATTCCTGTGAAAGTAGTTATAGATTCCGATGCTTACCTTCAGGTTTACTGTATCCCTCAGACCTTCTTATTGACGATGAAACACAGAAATTGCATCGGAATTAAATACAAAAGGCACAATGCCGCCTTAAGTACAAGAAGACTGACTCTTCTTACTGTCTATGTTTTGAACCATTCCTGTGACACTAGTTATAGATTCCGATGCTTCACTTCACATTTACTGTATCCCCCTGACCGTCGTATTGACGATGAACACAGAAAATGCATCGGAATTAAATACAAAAGGCACAATGCCAACTCAAGTACAAGACGACTGGCTCTTCTTCCTGTCAATGCTTTGAACCATTCCTGTGACACTAGTTATAGATTCCGATGCTTCACTTCAGGTTTACTGTATCCCTCTGACCTTCTTACTGACGATGAAACACAGAAATTGCATCTTAATTAAATACAAAAGGCACAATGCCGACTTAAGTACATGAAGACTGACTCTTCTTACTGTCTATGTTTTGAACCATTCCTTTGACAGTAGTTGTAGATTCCGATGCTTCACTCCAGATTTACTGTATCCATCTGACCTCCTTATTGACGATGAAACACAGAAATTGCATCTTAATTGAATACAAAAGGCACAATGCCGACTTAGGTACAAGAAGACTGACTCTTCTTACTGTCTATGTTTTGAACCATTCCTGTGACAGTAGTTACAGATTCCGATGCTTCACTTCAGGGTTACTGTATCCCTCTGACCTTCTTACTGACGATGAAACACAGATATTGCATCTCAATTAAATACAAAAGGCACAATGCCGACTTAAGTACAAGAAGACTGACTCTTCTTACTGTCTATGTTTTGAACCATTCCTGTGACAGTAGTTATAGATTCCGATGCTTACCTTCAGGTTTACTGTATCCCTCTGACCTTCTTATTGACGATGAAACACAGAAATTGCATCGGAATTAAATACAAAAGGCACAATGCCGACTTAAGTACAAGAAGACTGACTCTTCTTACTGTCTATGTTTTGAACCATTCCTGTGACACTAGTTATAGATTCCGATGCTTCACTTCAGATTTACTGTATCCCCCTGACCGTCGTATTGACGATGAACACAGAAAATGCATCGGAATTAAATACAAAAGGCACAATGCCAATTCAAGTACAAGACGACTGGCTCTTCTTCCTGTCAATGCTTTGAACCATTCCTGTGACACTAGTTATAGATTCCGATGCTTCACTTCAGGTTTACTGTATCCCTCTGACCTTCTTACTGACGATGAAACACAGAAATTGCATCTTAATTAAATACAAAAGGCACAATGCCGACTTAAGTACATGAAGACTGACTCTTCTTACTGTCTATGTTTTGAACCATTCCTTTGACAGTAGTTGTAGATTCCGATGCTTAACTTCAGGTTTACTGTAAACCCTCTGACCTTCTTATTGACGATGAAACACAGAAATTACATCGGAATTAAATACAAAAGGCACAATGCCGACTTCAGAACAAGAATACTGTATCTTCTTACTGTCTATGTTTTTAACCATTGCTCAGACGCTAGTTATAGATTCCGATGCTTTCACTCCAGGTTTACTGTATCCCTTGGACCATCTTATTGACGATGAAACACAGAAATTGCATCAGAATTAAATACAAAAGGGACAATGCCGACTTAAGTACAATAATACTGACTCTTCTTACTGACTTTGATTACAACCAATCCTGTGTCACTAGTTATAGATTCTGATGCTTCACTTCAAGTTTACTGTATCCCTTGGACCCTCTTATTGACGATGAAACACAGAAATGGTATCGGAATTAAATACAGAAGGCACAATGCCGACTTAAGTACAAGTAGAGTGACTCTTCTTACTGTCTATGTTTTGAACCATTCCTGTGACACTAGTTATAAATTCCGATGCTTCACTCCAGGTTTACTGTGTCCCTTGGACCTTCTTATTGACGATGAAGCACAGAAATTGCATCGGAATTAAATACAAAAAGGACAATGCCGACATAAGTACAAGAATACTGGCTCTTCTTACTGACTATGATTTCAACCAATCCTGTGTCACTAGTTATAGATTCCGATGCTTCACTTCAGGTTTACTGTATCCCTTGGACCTTCTTATTGACGATGAAACACAGAAAGTGCATCGGAATTAAGTAGAAAAGGCACAATGCCGACTTACGTACAAGAAGACTGACTCTTCCTACTGTCTATGATTTGAACCATTCCAGTGACACTAGTTTTAGATTCCGATGCTTCACTTCAGGTTTACTGTATCCCTCTGACCCTCTCATTGACGATGAAACACAGAAATGGTATCGGAATTAAATACAAAAGGCATGATGCCGACTTAAGTACAAGAAGACTGACTCTTCTTACTGTCTATGTTTGAACCATTCCTATGACACCAGTTATAGATTCCGATGCTTCACTTCAGGTTTACTGTATCCCTCAGACCTTCTTATTGACGATGAAACACAGAAATTGCATCGGAATGAAATACAAAAGGCACAATGCCGACTTAAGTACAAGAAGACTGACTCTTCCTAGTGTCTATGTTTTGAACCATTCCTGTGACACTACTTATAGACTCCGATGCTTCACTCCAGGTTTACTGTATCCCTTGGACCTCCTTATTGACGATGAAACACAGAAATTGCATCGGAATTGAATAGAAAAGGCACAATGCCGACATAAGTACAAGAAGACGGACTCTTCCTACTGTCTATGTTTTGAACCATTCCTGTGACACTAGTTACAGATTCCGATGCTTCACTTCAGGTTTAATGTATCGAATGGACCTTCTTGTAGACGATGAAACACAGAAATTGCATCGGAATTAAATACAAAAGGCACAATGCCGACTTAAGTACAAGAAGACTGACTCTTCCTACTGTCTATGTTTTGAACCATTCCTGTGACACTAGTTATAGATTCCGATGCTTCACTCCAGGTTTACTGTATCCCTTGGACCTTCTTATTGACGATGAAACACAGAAATTTCATCGGAATGAAATGGAAAAGGCACAATGCCGACTCAAGTACAAGAAGACTGACTCTTCCTACTGTCTATGATTTGAACCAGTCCTGTGACACTTGTTATAGATTCCGATGCTTCACTTCAGGTTTAATGTATCCCTTGGACCTTTTTGTTGACGATGAATCACAGAAATTGCTTCGGAATTAAATACAAAAGGCACAATGAAGACTTAAGTACAAGATGACTGATTCTTCTTACCGACTATGTTTTGATTCATTCCTGTGACACTAGTTTTAGATTCCGATGCTTCACAATATGTTTATTGTATCCCTTGGACCTTCTTATTGACGATGAAACACAGATATTGCATCGGAATTAAATACAAAAGGCACAATGCCGTCCTAAGTACAAGAAGACTGACTCTTCTTACTGTCTATGTTTAGAACCATTCCTGTGACACTACTTACAGGTTCCGATGCTTCACTTCAGGTTTACTGTATCCCTCTGACCTTCTTATTTACGATGAAACACAGAAATTGCATCGGAATTAAATACAAAAGGCACAATGCCGACTTAAGTACAAGAAGACTGACACTTCTTACTGTCTATGTTTTGAACCATTCCGGTGACACTAGTTATAGTTTTCGATGCTTCACTTTAGGTTTACTGTATCACTTGGACCTTCTTATTGACGATGAAACACAGAAATTGCATCGGAATTAAATACTAAATACACAATGCCGACTCAAGTACAAGAAATCTGACTCTTCCTAATGTCTATGATTTGAACCATTCCTGTGACACTAGTTATACATTCCGATGCTTCACTTCAGGTTTACTGTATCCCTCTGACCTTCTTATTGACGATGAACCACAGAAATTGCATCGGAATTATATACAACAGGCACAATGCCGACTTATGTACAAGAAGACTGACTCATCCTTCTGTCTATGTTTTGAACCATTCCTGTGACACTAGTTATACATTCCGACGCTTCACTTCAGGTTTACTGTATCCCTTGGACCCTCTCATTGACGACGAAACACAGAAACTGCATCGGAATTAAATAGAGAAGGCACAATGCCGACTTAAGTACAAGAAGACTGACTCTTCCAACTGTCTATGTTTTGAACCATTCCTGTGACACTAGTTATAGATTCCCATGCTTCACTTCAGGTTTACTGTATCCCTCTGACCTTCTTATTGTCGATGAAACACAGAAATTGCAGCGGAATTAAATACAAAAGCCACAATGCCGACTTAAGTACAAGAGGACTGACACTTCTTACTGTCTATGATTTGAACCAATCCTGTGACACTAGTTCTTGATTCCGATGCTTCACTTCAGGTTTACTGCATCCCTTGGACCTTCATATTGACGACGAAACACAGAAATTGCATCGGAATTACATAGGAAGGCACAATGGCGTCTTAAGTACAAGAAGACTGACTGTTCTTACTGTGTATGTTTTGAACCATTCCTGTGACACTAGTTATAAATTCCAATACTTCAATTTAGGTTTACTGTATCACTTGGACCTTCTTATTGACGATGAAACACAGAAATTGCATCGGAATTAAATACAAAAGGCCCAATGCCGACTTAAGTACAAGAAGACTGACTCTTCTTACTGTCAATGTTATTAACCATTCGTGTGACACTAGTTATAGATTCCGATGCTTCACTTCAGGTTTACTGTATCCCTCTGACCTTCTTATTGACGATGAAACAAAGAAATTGCATCGGAATTAAATACAAAAGGCACAATGCTGACTTAGGTACAAGAAGACTGCCTCTTTTTCTGACTATGTTGTGAAGATTTCCTGTGAGACCAGTTTTAGATTCCGATGCTTCACTTCAGATTTACTGTATCACTTGGACCTTCTTATTGACTATGAAACACAGAAATTGCATCGGAATTAAATACAAAAGGCACAATGCCGACTCAAGTACAAAAAGACTGACTCTTACTACTGTCTATGTTTTGAACCATTCCTGTTACACTAGTTATACATTCCGATGCTTCTTTTCAGATTTACTGTATCCCTCTGACCTTCTTATTGACGATGAAACACAGAAATTGCATCGGAATTAAATACAAAAGGCACAATGAAGACTTAAGTACAAGAGGACTGACTCTTCTTACTGTCAATGTTTTGAACCATTCCTGTGACACTAGTTATAGATTCCGATGCATCACTTCAGGTTTACTGTATCCCTTGAACCTTCTTATCGACGACGAAACACAGAAAGTGCACCATAATTAAATAGGAAAGGCACAATGCCGACTTAAGTACAAGAAGACTGACTCTTCTTACCGTCTATGTTTTGAACCATTCCTGTGACACTAGTTATAGATTCCGATGCTTCACTTTAGGTTTACTGTATCACTTGGACCTTCTTATTGACGACGAAACACAGAACTTGCATCGGAATTAAATACAAAAGGCACAATGCCGACTTAAGTACAAGAAGACTGACTCATCTTACTGTCCATGTTTTTAACCAATCCTGTGACACTAGTTATAGATTCCGATGCATCACTTCAGGCTTACTGTATCCCTCTGACCTTCTTATTGGCGATGAAACTTAGAAATTGCATCGGAATTAAATACAAAAGGCACAATGCCGACTCAAATACAAGATGACTGGCTCTTCTTACTCTCTATGTTTTGATCCTTTCCTGTGAGACCAGTTTTAGATTCCGATGCTTCACTATATGTTTACTGTATCCCTTGGACCTTCTTATAGACGATGAAACACATACATTGCATCGCAATTAAGTTGAAAAGGCACAATGCCGACTTAAGTACAAGAAGACTGACTCATCCTACTGTCTATGTTTTATCCATTCCTGTGACACTAGTTGTAGATTCCGATGCTTCACTTCAGGTTTACTGATTCCCTCTGACCTTCTTACTGACGATGAAACACAGAAACTGCATCGGAATTAAATACAAAAGGTACAATGCCGACTCAAATACAAGATGACCGGCTCTTCTTACTCTCTATGTTTTGAACCTTTCCTGAGAGACCGGTTTTAGATTCCGGTGCTTCACTTCATGTTTACTGTATCTCTTGGACCTTCTTATTGACGACGAAACACAGAAATTGCATCAAAATTATATAGGAAAGGCACAATGCCGACTTAAGTACAAGAAGACTGACTCTTCTTACTTACTATGATTTGAACATTTCCTGTGAGACCACTTTAAGATTCCGATGCTTCACTATGTGTTTACTGTATCCCTTGGACCTTCTTATTGACGATGAAACACAGAAATTGCATCGAAATTAAACACAAAAGGCACAATTCCGACTTAAGTACAAGAAGAAAGACTCTTCTTACTGTCTATGTTTTGAACCATTCCTGTGACACTAGTTATAGATTCCGATGCATCACTTCAGGTTTACTGTATCCCATGGACCTTCTTATTGACGATGAAACACAGAAATTGCATCGGAATTAAATACAAAAGGCACAATGCCGACTTAAGTACAAGAAGACTGACTCCTCTTGCTGTGTATGTTTTGAACCATTCCTGTGACATTAGTTATAGATTCCGAAGCTTCACATAAGGTTTACTCTATCCCTCTGACCTTCGTATTGACGACGAAACACAGAAACTGCATCGGAATTAAATAGAAAAGGCACAATGCCGACTTAAGTACAAGAAGACTGACTCTTCCTACTGTCTATGTTTGCACCATTCCTGTGACACTAGTTATAGATTCCGATGCTTCACTTCCGCTTTACTGTATCCCTCAGACCTTCTTATTGACGATGAAACACAGAAATTGCTTGGGAATTAAATACAAAAGGCACAATGTCGACTTAAGTACAAGACGACAGACTTTTTTTTCCGTCTATGTTTTGAACCTTTTCTGTGACACCAGTTATAGATTCCGATGCTTCACTTCAGGTTTACTGCATCCCTCTGACCTTCTTCTTGATGATGAAACACAGATTTTGCATCGGAATTAAATAGAAAAGGCACAATGCCGACTTACGTACAAGAAGACTGACTCATCTTACTGTCTAATTTTTGAACCATTCCTGTGACACTAGTTATAGATTCCGATGCTTCACTTAGGGTTTACTGTCTCCCCCTGACCTTCGTATTGACGGCGAAACACAGAAACTGCATCGGAATTAAATACAAAAGGCACAATGCCGGCTTAAGTACAAGAAGACTGACACTTCCTACTGTCTATGTTATGAACCATTCCTGTGACACTAGTTATAGATTCCGATTCATCACTTCAGGTTTACTGTATCCCTTCGACCTTCTTATTGACGATGAAACTCACAAATTGCATCGGAATTAAATACAAAAGGCACAATGCCGACTTAAGTACAAGAGGACAGACTCTTCTTGCTGAGTATGTTTTGAACCATTCCTGTAACATTAGTTACAGATTACGATGCTTCACTTAAGGTTTACTGTCTCCCTCTGACCTTCGTATTGACGACGAAATACAGAAACAGCATCGGAATTAAATACAAAATGCACAATGCCGACTTAAGTACAAGAAGACTGTCTCTTCATACAGACTATGTTGTGAACATTTCCTGTGAGACCAGTTTTAGATTCCGATGCTTCACTATATGTTTACTGTATCCCTTGGACCTTCTTAGTGACGATGAAACACATACATTGCATCGGAATTAAATAGAAAAGGCACAATGCCGACTTAAGTACAAGAAGACTGACTCTTCCTACTGTCTATGTTTCAACCATTCCTGTGACACTAGTTATAGATTCCGATGCTTCACTTCAGGTTTAGTGATTCCCTCTGACCTTCTTATTGACGATGAAACACAGAAATTGCATCGGAGTTAAATACAAAAGACACAATGCCGATTCAAGTACAAGAAGACTGACTCTTCCTACTGTCTATGTTTTGAACCATTCTTGTGACATTCCGATGCTTCACTTCAGGTTTACTGTATCCCCCTGACCTTCTTATTGACGATGAGACACACGAAATTGCATCGCAATTAAATACAAAAGGCACAACGCCGAGTTAAGTACAAGAAGACTGTCTCTTCTTTCTGACTAAGTTGTGTGCACTTCATGTGAGACCAGGTTTAGATTCCGATGCTTCACTATATGTTTATTGTATCCCTTGGACCTTCTTATTGACGATTAAACACAGAAATTGCATCGCAATTAAATACAAAAGGCACAATGCCGACTTAAGTACAAGAAGACTGACTCTACTTACTGTCTATGTTTAGAACCATTCCTGTGACACTAGTTATAGATTGCAATGCTTCACTTCAGGTTTACTGTATCACTTGGACCTTCGTATTGACGATGAAACACAGAAATTGCATCGGAATCAAATTTAAAAAGCACAATGCCGACTTAAGTACAAGAAGACCGACTCTTCTTACTGTCTATGTTTTGAACCATTCCGGTGACACTAGTTATAGTTTCAGATGCTTCACTTCAGGTTTACTGTATCACTTTGACCTTCTTATTGACGATGAAACACAGAAATTGCATCGGAATTAAATACAAAAGCTCAAATCCGACTTAAGTACAAGAAGACTGACTCTTCTTACTGTCTATGTTTTGAACAATTCCTGTGACACTAGTTATAGATTCCGATGCTTCACTTCAGGTTTATTGTATCCCTTGGACCTGCTTATCGACGATGAAACACAGAGATTGAATCGGAATTAAATACAAGAGTCACAATGCAGACATATGTACAAGAAGACTGACTCTTCTTACTGTCTATGTTTTGAACTATTCCTGTGACACTAGTTATAGATTCCGATGCTTCATTTTAGGTTTACTGTATCCTTTTGACCTTCTTATTGATGACGAAACACAGAAATTGCATCGGAATTAAATAGAAAAGGCACATTGCCGACTTAAGTACAAGAAGACTGACTCTTCCTACTGTCTATGTTTGAACCATTCCTGTGACACTAGTTATAGATTCCGTTGCTTCACTTCAGGTTTACTGTATCCCTCTGACCTTCTTATTGATGATGAAACACAGAAATTGCATCGGAATTAAATACAAAATGCACAATGCCGACTTAAGTACAAGTAGACTGACTCTTCTTACTGACTATGTTGTGAACATTTCCTGTGAGACCAGTTTTAGATTCCGATGCTTCACTATATGTTTACTGCCTCCCTAGGACCTTCTTATTGACGATGAAACACATACATTGCATTGGAAATAAATAGAAAAGGCACAATGCCGACTTAAGTACCAGAAGACAGACTCATCCTACTGTCTATGTTTTAACCATTCCTGTGACACTAGTTATTGATTCCGATGCTTCACTTCAGGTTTACTGATTCCCTCTGACCTTCTTATTGACGATGAAACACAGAAACTGCATCGGAATTATATACAAAAGGCACAATGCCGACTTAAGTACAAGAAGACTGACTCTTACTACTGTCTATGTTTTGAACCATTCCTGTTACACTAGTTATACATTCCGATGCTTCTTTTCAGATTTACTGTATCCCTCTGACCTTCTTATTGACGATGAAACACAGAAATTGCATCGGAATTAAATACAAAAGGCACAATGCCGACTTAAGTACAAGAGGACTGACTCTTCTTACTGTCAATGTTTTGAACCATTCCTGTGACGCTAGTTATAGATTCCGATGCATCACTTCAGGTTTACTGTATCCCTTGGACCTTCTTATCGACGACGAAACACAGAAAGTGCACCATAATTAAATAGGAAAGGCACAATGCCGACTTAAGTACAAGAAGACTGACTGTTCTTACTGTCTATGTTTTGAACCACTCCTGTGACACTAGTTATAGATTCCGATGCTTCACTTTAGGTTTACTGTATCACTTGGACCTTCTTATTGACGATGAAACACAGAACTTGCATCAGAATTAAATACAAAAGGCACAATGCCGACTTAAGTACAAGAAGACTGACTCATCTTACTGTCCATGATTTAACCATTCCTGTGACACTAGTTATAGATTTCGATGCATCACTTCAGGCTTACTGTATCCCTCTGACCTTCTTATTGGCGATGAAACTTAGAAATTGCATCGGAATTAAATTCAAAAGGCACAATGCCGACTCAAATACAAGATGACTGGCTCTTCTTACTCTCTATGTTTTGATCCTTTCCTGTGAGACCAGTTTTAGATTCCGATGCTTCACTATATGTTTACTGTATCCCTTGGACCTTCTTATAGACGATGAAACACATACATTGCATCGCAATTAAATTGAAAAGGCACAATGCCGACTTAAGTACAAGAAGACTGACTCATCCTTCTGTCTATGTTGTATCCATTCCTGTGACACTAGTTATAGATTCCGATGCTTCACTTCAGGTTTACTGATTCCCTCTGGCCTTCTTATTGACGATGAAACACAGACACTGCATCGGAATTAAATACAAAAGGCACAGTGCCGACTCAAATACAAGATGACCGGCTCTTCTTACTCTCTATGTTTTGAACCTTTCCTGAGAGACCGGTTTTAGATTCCGGTGCTTCACTTCATGTTTACTGTATCTCTTGGACCTTCTTATTGACGACGAAACACAGAAATTGCATCAAAATTATATAGGAAAGGCACAATGCCGACTTAAGTACAAGAAGACTGACTCTTCTTACTTACTATGATTTGAACATTTCCAGTGAGACCACTTTTAGATTCCGATGCTTCACTATGTGTTTAGTGTATCCCTTGGACCTTCTTATTGACGATGAAACACAGAAATTGCATCGAAATTAAATACAAAAGGCACAATTCCGACTTAAGTACAAGAAGAATGACTCTTCTTACTGTCTATGTTTTGAACCATTCCTGTGACACTAGTTATAGATTCCGATGCTTCACTTCAGGTTTACTGTATCCCTTGGACCTTCGTATTGACGATGAAACACAGAAATTGCATCGGAATTAAATACAAATGGCACAATGCAGACTTAAGTACAAGAAGACTGACTCTTCCTACTGTCTATGCTTTGTACCATTCCTGTGACACTAGTTATAGATTCCGATGCCTCACTTCAGGTTTACTGTATCCCTCAGACCTTCTTATTGACGATGAAACACAGAAATTGCTTGGGAATTAAATACAAAAGGCACAATGTCGACTTAAGTACAAGACGACAGACTTTTTTTACTGTCTATGTTTTGAACCTTTTCTGTGACACCAGTTATAGATTACGATGCTTCACTTCAGGTTTACTGCATCCCTCTGACCTTCTTCTTGATGATGAAACAAAGATTTTGCATCGGAACTAAATAGAAAAGGCACAATGCCGACTTACGTACAAGAAGACTGACTCATCTTACTGTCTAATTTTTGAACCATTCCTGTGACACTAGTTATAGATTCCGATGCTTCACTTAAGGTTTACTGTCTCCCCCTGACCTTCGTATTGACGGCGAAACACAGAAACTGCATCGGAATTAAATACAAAAGGCACTAGTTATAGATTCCGATGCATCACTTCAGGTTTACTGTATCCCTTGGACCTTCTTATTGACGATGAAACACACAAATTGCATCGGAATTAAATACAAAAGGCACAATGCCGACTTAAGTACAAGAGGACTGACTCTTCCTACTGTCTATGTTTTGAACCATTCTTGTGACATTCCGATGCTTCACTTCAGGTTTACTGTATCCCTCTGACCTTCTTATTGACGATGAGACACACGAAATTGCATCGGAATTAAATACAAAACGCACAACGCCGACTTAAGTACAAGAAGACTGTCTCTTCTTTCTGACTAAGTTGTGTGCATTTCCTGTGAGACCAGGTTTAGATTCCGATGCTTCACTATATGTTTATTGTATCCCTTGGACCTTCTTATTGACGACGAAACACAGAAACAGCATCGGAATTAAATACAAAATGCACAATGCCGACTTAAGGACAAGAAGACTGTCTCTTCTTACAGACTATGTTGTGAACATTTCCTGTGAGACCAGTTTTTGATTCCGATGCTTCACTATATGTTTACTGTATCCCTTGGACCTTCTTAGTGACGATGAAACACATACATTGCATCGGAATTAAATAGAAAAGGCACAATGCCGACTTAAGTACAAGAAGACTGACTCTTCCTACTGTCTATGTTTTAACCATTCCTGTGACACTAGTTATAGATTCCGATGCTTCACTTCAGGTTTAGTGATTCCCTCTGACCTTCTTATTGACGATGAAACACAGAAATTGCATCGGAATTAAATACAAAAGACACAATGCCGACTTAAGTACAAGAAGACTGACACTTCCTACTGTCTATGTTATGAACCATTCCTGTGACACTAGTTATAGATTCCGATGCATCACTTCAGGTTTACTGTATCCCTTGGACCTTCTTATTGACGATGAAACACACAAATTGCATCGGAATTAAATACAAAAGGCACAATGCCGACTTAAGTACAAGAGGACTGACTCTTCCTACTGTCTATGTTTTGAACCATTCTTGTGACATTCCGATGCTTCACTTCAGGTTTACTGTATCCCTCTGACCTTCTTATTGACGATGAGGCACACGAAATTGCATCGGAATTAAATACAAAACGCACAACGCCGACTTAAGTACAAGAAGACTGTCTCTTCTTTCTGACTAAGTTGTGTGCATTTCCTGTGAGACCAGGTTTAGATTCCGATGCTTCACTTAAGGTTTACTGTCTCCCTCTGACCTACGTATTGACGACGAAACACAGAAACAGCATCGGAATTAAATACAAAATGCACAATGCCGACTTAAGTACAAGAAGACTGTCTCTTCTTACAGACTATTTTGTGAACATTTCCTGTGAGACCAGTTTTAGATTCCGATGCTTCACTATATGTTTACTGTATCCCTTGGACCTTCTTAGTGACGATGAAACACATACATTGCATCGGAATTAAATAGAAAAGGCACAATGCCGACTTAAGTACAAGAAGACTGACTCTTCCTACTGTCTATGTTTTAACCATACCTGTGACACTAGTTATAGATTCCGATGCTTCACTTCAGGTTTAGTGATTCCCTCTGACCTTCTTATTGACGATGAAACACAGAAATTGCATCGGAATTAAATACAAAAGACCCAATGCCGACTTAAGTACAAGAAGACTGACTCTTCCTACTGTCTATGTTTTGAACCATTCTTGTGACATTCCGATGCTTCACTTCAGGTTTACTGTATCCCTCTGACCTTCTTATTGACGATGAGACACTCGAAATTGCATCGGAATTAAATACAAAACGCACAACGCCGACTTAAGTACAAGAAGACTGTCTCTTCTTTCTGACTAAGTTGTGTGCATTTCCTGTGAGACCAGGTTTAGATTCCGATGCTTCACTATATGTTTATTGTATCCCTTGGACCTTCTTATTGACGACGAAACACAGAAATTGCATCGGAATTAAATAGAAAAGGCACAATGCCGACTTAAGTACAAGAAGACTGACTCTTCCTACTGTCTAACTTTGAACCATTCCTGTGACACTAGTTATAGATTCCGTTGCTTCACTTCAGGTTTACTGTATCCCTCTGACCTTCTTATTGATGATGAAACACAGAAATTGCATCGGAATTAAATACAAAATGCACAATGCCGACTTAAGTACAAGTAGACTGACTCTTCTTACTGACTATGTTGTGAACATTTCCTGTGAGACCAGTTTTAGATTCCGATGCTTCACTATATGTTTACTGTCTCCCTAGGACCTTCTTATTGACGATGAAACACATACATTGCATCGGAAATAAATAGAAAAGGCACAATGCCGACTTGAGTACCAGAAGACAGACTCTTCCTACTGTCTATGTTTTAACCATTCCTGTGACACTAGTTATTGATTCCGATGCTTCACTTCAGGTTTACTGATTCCCTCTGACCTTCTTATTGACGATGAAACACAGACACTGCATCGGAATTATATACAAAATGTACAATGCCGACGCAAATACAAGATGACTGGCTCTTCTTACTCTCTATGTTTGGCACCTTTCCTGAGAGACCGGTTTTAGATTCCGGTGCTTCACTTCAGGTTAACTGTATCACTTGGACCTTCTTATTGACGACGAAACACAGAAATTGCATCAAAAGTACATAGAAAAGGCACAATGCCGATTTAAGTAAAAGAAGACTGACTCTTCTTACTTACTATGATTCGAACATTTCCTGTGAGACCAGTTTTAGATTCCGATGCTTCACTATGTGTTTACAGTATCCCTTGGACCTTCTTATTGACGATGAAACACAGAAATTGCATCGAAATTAAATACAAAAGGCACAATGCCGACTTACGTACAAGAAGAATGACTCTTCTTACTGTGTATGTTTTGACCCATTCCTGTGACACTAGTTATAGATTCCGATGCTTCACTTCAGGTTTACTGTATCCCTTGGACCTTCTTATTGACGATGAAACACAGAAATTGCATCGGAATTAAATACAAATGGCACAATGCCGAATTAAGTACAAGAAGACTGACACTTCCTACTATCTATGTTTGAACCATTCCTGTGACACTAGTTATAGATTCCGATGCATCATTTCAGGTTTACTGTATCCCTTGGACCTTCTTATTGACGATGAAACACACAAATTGCATCGGAATTAAATACAAAATTCACAATGCCGACTTAAGTACAAGAAGACTGACTCCTCTTGCTGTGTATGTTTTGAACCATTCCTGTGACATTAGTTATAGATTCCGATGCTTCAATTAAGGTTTAGTCTATCCCTCTGACCCTCGTATTGACGACGAAACACAGAAACTGCATCGGAATTAAATAGAAAAGGCACAATGCCGACTTAAGTACAAGAAAACTGACTCTTCCTACTGTCTATGCTTTGCACCATTCCTGTGACACTAGTTATAGATTCCGATGCTTCACTTCAGGTTTACTGTATCCCTCAGACCTTCTTATTGACGATGAAACACAGAAATTGCATCGGAATTAAATACAAAAGGCACAATGTCGACATAAGTACAAGACGACAGACTTTTTTTACTGTCTACGTTTTGAACCTTTTCTGTGACACCAGTTATAGATTCCGATGCTTCACTTCAGGTTTACTGCATCTCTCTGACCTTCTTCTTGATGATGAAACACAGAATTTGCATCGGAATTAAATAGGAAAGGCACAATGCCGACTTACGTACAAGAAGACTGACTCATCTTACTGTCGATTTTTTGAACCATTCCTGTGACACTAGTTATAGATTCCGGTGCTTCACTTAAGGTTTACTGTCTCCCTATGACCATCGTATTGACGACGAAACACAGAAACTGCTTCGGAATTAAATACAAAATGCACAACGCCGACTTAAGTACAAGAAGACTGACTCTTCTTACTGACTATGTTGTGAACATTTCCTGTGAGACCAGTTTTAGATTCCGATGCTTCACTATATGTTTACTGTATCCCTTGGACCTTCTTATTGACGATGAAACACATACATTGCATCGGAATTAAATAGAAAAGGCACAATGCCGACTTACGTACAAGAAGACTGACTCTTCCTACTGTCTATGTTTTAACCATTCCTGTGACACTAGTTATAGATTCCGATGCCTCACTTCAGGTTTAGTGATTCCCTCTGACCTTCCCATTGACGATGAAACACAGAAATTGCATCGGAATTAAATACAAAAGACACAATGCCGATTCAAGTACAAGAAGACTGACTCTTCCTACTGTCTATGTTTTGAACCATTCTTGTGACATTCCGATGCTTCACTTCAGGTTTACTGTATCCCTCTGACCTTCTTATTGACGATGAAACACAGAAATTGCATCGCAATTAAATACAAAAGGCACAATGCCGACTTAAGTACAAGAAGACTGACACTTCTTACTGTCTACGTTTTGAACCATTCCGGTGACACTAGTTACAGTTTCCGATGCTTCACTTCAGGTTTACTGTATCACTTGGACCTTCTTATTGACGATGAATCACAGAAATTGCATCGGAATCAAATACAAAAGGCACAATGCCGACTTAAGTACAAGCAGACCAACTCTTCTTACTGTCTATGTTTTGAACCATTCCGGTGACACTAGTTATAGTTTCAGATGCTTCACTTCAGGTTTACTGTATCACTTTGACCTTCTTATTGACGATGAAACACAGAAATTGCATCGGAATTAAATACAAAAGGCACAAATCCGACTTAAGTACAAGAAGACTGACACTTCTTACTGTCTACGTTTTGAACCATTCCGGTGACACTAGTTACAGTTTCCGATGCTTCACTTCAGGTTTACTGTATCACTTGGACCTTCTTATTGACGATGAAACACAGAAATTGCATCGGAATCAAATACTAAAGGCACAATGCTGACTTAAGTACAAGAAGACTGACACTTCCTACTGTCTATGTTATGAACCATTCCTGTGACTCTAGTGATAGATTCCGATGCATCACTTCAGGTTTACTGTATCCCTTGGACCTTCTTATTGACGATGAAACACACAAATTGCATCGGAATTAAATACAAAAGGCACAATGCCGACTTAGGTACAAGAAGACTGACTCTTCTTGCTGAGTATGTTTTGAACCATTCCTGTGACACTAGTTATAGATTCCGATGCTTCACTTAAGGTTTACTGTCTCCCTCTGACCTTCGTATTGACGACGAAACACATAAACTGCATCGGAATTAAATACAAAATGCACAATGCCGACTTAAGTACAAGAAGACTGACTCTTCTTACTGACTATGTTGTGAACATTTCCTGTGAGACCAGTTTTAGATTCCGATGCTTCACTATATGTTTACTGTATCCCTTGGACCTTCTTATTGACGATGAAACACATACATTGCATCGGAATTAAATAGAAAAGGCACAATGCCGACTTACGTACAAGAAGACTGACTCTTCCTACTGTCTATGTGTTAACCATTCCTGTGACACTAGTTATAGATTCCGATGCCTCACTTCAGGTTTAGTGATTCCCTCTGACCTTCTCATTGACGATGAAACACAGAAATTGCATCGGAATTAAATACAAAAGACACAATGCCGATTCAAGTACAAGAAGACTGACTCTTCTTACTGTCTATGTTTTGAACAATTCCTGTGACACTAGTTATAGATTCCGATGCTTCACTTCAGGTTTACTGTATCCCTTGGACCTGTCGACTTATGTACAAGACGACAGACTCTTCCTACTGTCTATGCTTTGCACCATTCCTGTGACACTAGTTATAGATTCCGATGCTTCACTTCAGGTTTACTGTATCCCTCAGACCTTCTTATTGACGATGAAACACAGAAATTGCATCGGAATTAAATACAAAAGGCACAATAACGACTTAAGTACAAGACGACTGACTTTTTTTACTGTCTACGTTTTGAACCTCTTCTGTGACACCAGTTATAGATTCCGATGCTTCA